>NW_007253138.1:913939-915358 GCF_000164805.1 Carlito syrichta
AGTCGAGGCTGTGGTGGACGGGAGCAGCCACTGCACTCCAGTCTGGGTGACAGAGTGAGACTCCAACTCAAAAAAAAAAAAGCCCCTGCACTCCAGCCTGGGCAACATAGACCTGGTCTCTTAAAAAAAAAAAAGAAAAGAAAAGACTAAATTTAACCCTTTGGAATAAAGAGTATGTATTTGCTTTTATGCGCATAAAGTATCCTGAAAGAGTTCATAAGCAATTGATGACTTTGTCTATGAGTCAGAGAACTGGGTGGCTATAGTATGGTATGGAAGAGTTTCCCCTTTACATTCTTTTGTACCTTTGGAATTTCATACATTGTGAATGTGTTCCCAATTCAAAAAATACATTAAAATATAACATTAAAATTTTTTTATGCCAGGCACAGTGGCTCACACCTGTAATCCCAGCAGTTTGAGAGGTGGGGGCAAGAGGATTGCCCAAGTCCAGGGGTTTGAGACCAGCCTGTGCAACTTGGCGAGACCTCATCTCTACAATAAGTCAAAAAATTAGCTGGGTATGGTGGCACACACCTGTGGTTGCAATTAATCGGAAGGCTGAGGTAGAAGGATCACCTGAGCCCAGTAGTCGTAGGCTGTGGTGGCTGTGAGCATGCCACTGCACTCCAGCCTGGGTGACAGTTCGACTCCGACTCAAAAAAATAAAGATAAATAAAATTTTTTAAAATATAAAAGTAAAAATTTAAACTTACCCCTCCTTGAATAAAATTTCTAACTAAAATTGTTGAATGTGGCATACTTTGTTTTTGTTGTTGTTGTTTTGAGTTGGAGTCTCACTCTGTCGCCCAGACTGGAGTGCAGTGGCCGCTCCCGGCCACCACAGCCTTGACTGCTGGGCTCCGGCGATCCTTCCGCCTCAGCCTTCCAAGTAGTTGGAACTACAGGTGCTTGCTACCACGCCCGGCTAATCTTTGATTTATTGTAGAGATGAGGTCTTGCCAAGTTGCTCAGGCGGGTCTCGAATCCACAGGCTCAGGCAATCCACTCACCTCAGCCTCCTAAAGTCATGGGATTACAGGCTGAGCCACCGAGCCCAGCTGAGTGTGGCATACTTTGTATTGTCTTGGGTACTGAACCAAAAGACAATGTCATGATTAAGAAGTCAGTTTCAAATGGTTTGTATAAAAATACCTTTTGCCGTGTAGTCTCAAAATTGGAATCTAGCTAGGAATTAAAATATCTACTGCATAAGTAGGCATTATAAAAAAAAGTTTGACACAGGCACCGTCTCTAATTTGTTTGCTCTCATACCGTTCATCAAGTTTATTGGCCTTACCCATTCATTTGTGTGTAGATGCAGGGACAAAGTCCACCTGCTCCAACCAGAGGGATTTCCAAACACAGCACAAGTGGTACAGATGAAGGAGAAGATGGAGATGAACCAGATGACAGTGG
>NW_007253139.1:0-1583 GCF_000164805.1 Carlito syrichta
ATAGAAGACCAAAAGATAATACAAAAAATCAATGAAACAAAAAGCTGATCTTCGAAAAGGATGAACAAGATCGATGGTCCCCTAGCTAGACTGACCAAGAAAAAAATGAGAAAAAAACCAAATAAGCACAATCAGAAACACAAAAGATGAAGTCACATCAGACCCTGAAGAAATACAAAAGATCATTAGAGACTACTATGTACACTTGTATTGAAACAAACTTGAAAACCTTAAGGAAATGGAGAACTTTCTGACATCACACAATTCACCTAGATTGGAACAAGAAGAAATTGAGACCCTAAATAGACCAATAACAATCAAGGAAATCGACTATGTAATAAGAAAACTTCCTACAAAAAAAAGCCCTGGTCCAGATGGCTTTCCAGCAGAATTATACAAGACATTTAAGGAGGAGCTGATACCAATCCTACTGAAGGTATTCCAGGTGATTGAAAAAGATGGAACTCTCCCCAAATCATTTTACGAAGCCAAAATCACATTGATACCCAAGCCACGTAAAGATCCAACAAAAAAAGAGAACCACAGGCCAATATGTTTGATGAACATAGATGCTAAAATTCTCAACAAGATCCTAGCAAACTGGATTCAGCAATAGATCTCAAAAATTATCCACCATGACCAAGTAGGCGTCATTCCTGGGATGCAAGGCTGGTTCAGCATTCGTAAAACCAAAAATGTAATTAAATTTATCAACAGATGTCAAAACAAAAACCACATGATCATATCATTAGATGCAGAAAAAAATTTTGATAAAATCCAGCACTCCTTCTTGATAAAAACCCTTGAACATCTAGGCATACGGGGAGCATACCTCAAAATAGTAAAAGCCATATACGAGAAACCCACAGCCAGCATATTCCTAAATGGACAAAAATTGGAACCAATTCCCCTGAAAACTGGAACTTGACAAGGATGCCCACTCTCACCCCTCCTATTCAACATAGTATTGGAAGTCCTGGCTCGAGCAATCAGAGAAGAGGAGGCAATCAGCGATATCCAAATAGGAAAAGAGGAAGTCAAGTTATCTCTCTTTGCAGATGATATGATTGTGTACCTTGAAAACCCAAGAGAATTTGTCAAAATCCTCCTTACATTGATAAAGCCCTTTGGCAAAGTCTCAGGATACAAAATAAATGTACAAAAGACAATCACATTTCTCTACACCGATAATAAACAAACAGAAACCCAAATAAAAAACACAATTGCATTCACAATAGCCACAAAAAAAAATGAAATACCGTGGCATCTTCCTAACCAGAGACGTGAAAGACCTTTACAATGAAAATTACAAAACACTGCTCAAAGAAATCAAAGATGACATAAACAAGTGGAAAAATATCCCATACTCATGGATCTGAAGAATCAACATTGTGAAATGTCCATCTTACCTAAGGCAATCTACAAATTCAATGCAATACCCATCAAATTACCAGCAACATTCTTCTCAGACCTGGAAAAGACAACACAGGAATTCATATGGAAACACGAACGTCCAAGAATAGCCAGAACAATCCTCAGCAATAAAAAAAAAAAAGCAGTGGTAACACATTACCAGACTTCAA
>NW_007253139.1:2675-18425 GCF_000164805.1 Carlito syrichta
ACTCATATAATGGACCTTGAACAT
Source organism: Carlito syrichta (assembly GCF_000164805.1). Classification (NCBI taxonomy): domain Eukaryota; kingdom Metazoa; phylum Chordata; class Mammalia; order Primates; family Tarsiidae; genus Carlito; species Carlito syrichta. The sequence goes on from NW_007253139.1 coordinate 2,700, forward strand.
CCAATGTAGTACTATAAGAAAATGACTGATGGTACTAGGAAACTTTGGGGGGGGGCAGGGGGATGGGATTAACAGTTGCAAATATCTGTCTCGGGATGGGGAAACACCTCTTATCAACAGGGTGCCTGAATGAAACATAATTGTACTCCTAACCCTTAACTATACCCCACAAAATCATAATAAAAATATTGATTAAAAAAATAAATAAATAAAATAAAATAAAATAAGATAAAAAAATAAAAAAACATGAGCAACAGCAATAAAAAACTGGTTCTTTGAAAGAATTAACAAGATCGATGGACCCCTAGTCAGAATGACCAAGAAAAAGAGTGAAAAAATCCAAATAAACACAATCAGAAATACATAAGATCAAATCACAACTGACCCTGAAGAAATGCAAGAGATTATCAGTGATTACTATGTATACCTATATGGAAACAACCTTGATATCCTAAATAAAATGGAAGACTTTGTGACATCAAACAAACACATCGAAGCAAGAAGAGATTGAGACACCAAATAGACCAATAAGAACCCGGGAAGTTTACTCTGTTGTACAAAAACTACAAACAAATAAATCCTGGACTTTTCAGCAGAAATCTACAAAACGTTCAAGGTGGAGCTGATACCTATTGACAATATTCCAAACAATTGAGAAAGATGCAATTCTCCCCAAATAATTTTAGAAAACTAACATCATTGATATCCAAAGGTAAAGATCCAACCAAAAAAGAGAACTAAAGACCAATATTCCTTATGAACATAGATGCAAAAATCCTCAATAAGATTCTAGCAAATCGGATCCAAAAACACATCTCAAAAATCATCTACCATGACCATATAGGCTTCATCCCCAGGATGCAGGGCTGGTTCAACATTTGCAAGACCATAAATGTAATTAAATACATCAGCAGATATAAAAACAAGAACCATATGGTTATATCATTAGATGAAGAAAAAGCTTTTGATAAAATCCAGCATCCTTTCTTGATAAAAACCCTCAAACACCTAGGTATAGAAGGAACATACCTCATAATAGTAAGTACCATCTACAATAAACCCCCAGTTAACATATTGCTAAATTGGTAGAAACCGGAAAAGTTTCCCCTCAAAACTGGAATGAGAAAAGGCTGCCCACTCTCACCTCTCTTGTTCAACATTGTGTTGGAAGTCCTAGCTCAGGCAATTAGACAAGAGAAGGAAATCAGGGGTATACAAATAGGGAAAGAGGAAGTCGTTATCCCTTTTTTCTAATGATATAATCCTATACCATGAAAATCCAAGAGAATCTGTCAAAAAGCTGCTTGCACTGATATTTTGGTAAAATCTCAGGGCACAATATAAATGTGCAAAAGACAGTTGCATTCCTATACACCAACAATAAACAGACAGAGACCCAAATAAAAAACACAATCCCATTTACAATAGTCACCAAAAAAATGAAATACCTTGACATCTGTCTATCCAGAGCAGTGAAAGACCTTGAAGAGAACTACCAAATACTGCTGAAAGAAATCCTAGAAAACTCAAGTGAATGGAAAAATATTTCATGCTCATGGATAGGAAGCATCGACATTGTTAAGATGTCCATCCTACCAAAGGCAATCTAAAGATTTAGCACAATACCCATCAAATTATCAACATCATTCTTCTCAGACCTGGAAATGACAATACAGAAAATCATATGGAAACATAAACGACCACAAATAGTCAAAACAATCCTTAGGAAAAGAAACAAAGCAGTAGATTTCACATTTCCAGAATCCAAGCTTTACTATAAGGCTACAGTAATCAAAACAGCCTGGTATTGGTCGAAGTACAGGCATATAGATCTATGGAACAGGATAGAGATTTCAGAGGCAACTTCTCAATTTCTCACTCAACTCCTCTTTGACAAAGCCTCCAACAACAACCACTGTGGAGAGGAAAACCTATGCAGTGAATGATGCAGGGAAAACTGACTAATCACATGCAGAAGACAAACAGGACCCCTACCTAACACCATACACAAAAATTAACTCTAAATGCATCACAGACCTAAACATAAAATCTCACACTATATGAATCTTAGAAAATGCAAGAGACGCCCTTATTGAAATTGGAACTGGCAACCAATTCCTGATCAGAATTCTAAGTGCCCATACCATAATAAATAAATAGACAAGTGGGACCTCATCAAATGAGCTTCTGCAAAGCAAAAGAAACCATCAAGAGAGCAAGGAGACAACCCACAGAATGGGAAAAAAATATTTGCCAACTGTATATCTGACAAACGCCTAACATCTAGGATCTGTAAAGATCTCAAATGTGACAAAAAGAAAAAAAAAAAAAAAACCAGCCCCATTAAAAAGTGGGCAAAAGACCTGATTAGACGCTTCTCAAAAGAAGATATAGGGGTCGACACATGAAAAAGTACTCAGTCTCACTAATCATCAGAGAAATGCAAATCAAAACCACATTGAGATACCACCTAACTCCAGTAAGAATGGCCATCATTAATGAAAAAAACAACAACAGATGCTGGTAAGGAGGCAGAGAAAAAGGAATGCTTCTACACTGCTGGTGGGAATGCAAACTAGGGCAATCTCTTTGGAAGAAAGTGTGGCTATCTCTGAGAGAACTAGAAATTGACCTTCCACATGACCCAGCAATTCCCCTATTGGGAATATACCCGGAGGAGCTCAAATCATTCGTCAAAAAAAGATACTTGCAGCTCTATTCACAATAGCAAAAACATGGAACCAACCATGATGCCCATAGAAGCTGGGCTGGATTTTAAAAAAAGTGTTGTACATATACACAGTGGAATATTATGCAACCACAAGGAAGGACAAACATACGGACTTCACAGCAACTTGGATGGATTTAGGGTCTATCTTACTCAGTGATCTATCACAGAAACAAGGAACAGAGTACCATGTTCTCACTCATAAGCAGACCTTGAGCAATATCATAACACTAAGAAAGGGATTGGCAGTAGTGGGAAACTGCCAGGGGAGGCAGGGTCACAGTGGCATTTGAGGGAAACTGCTAGGAGAGGGAAGGGCACACTTCATCAACAAGGATACCTGCATAATCAACGTTTGTATACCTAACTCTGAATTGCTCTCTACAACTTTAAAATTAAAAAAGAATAAAAATAAAAACAATCAAATGTAAAAACAACAAGCAAAAAAAACTTTCCCCTTGATCTCCATGTACATGTTTATGCACAATTGACACCGGATAGATGACTCTAGATCTGTGTCTTAGTGCCTGTGGTATTCTGGTTTTTTGGGTGCTTCTCACCAGCTGGGGGAATCTTGTGGCCAAGTCATATTTGTGCCACATTTCTACTTAAGCACAGAAAGTTGTGTGTAATATAAATTCAATAAGCATCTGTTTAAGTGATCAAATTATGCAAAAGGTCAAAATTATTTTCCTGAAGGCATGGTGTCAGTTCCTTCTACTTCTCACTGATGCACAGTATCATGGAAATCATTTGGCTCTTTTTTCTGAAGTCACAAATGCCTGGATGTGATTGTAGTTGCACTAATTTATTCATACTGGCAAACTGTGTTTCGAGAATTAAACTGTGTTTAATTGTCTTATTTCAGTATGGGATTATTTTTTTTTGTTTTCTTAATGAGTCCTTGATAGCTGTTAAGTAGATTTAAAAACAAAAATGGGAGACACAAGCTACAGAAATTCTCTATCCTTCAGTGGTGGATCTCTATTGTGACATATGCATTAAAAGAACAAACCATTAATATTTAACTTTCTAATTTAAATTAAAGGGAACAGCGAAAGCATAGAGAAAATTTCCCCAAATACACTGTTTTCAAAATATGAAAATTTGTAGAAAAAAGTAAAATGAGAATTTTTTTGCACTATTATGTATAATCGTGTCTCTTACCAAATGCAATGAATGTCATTTTTCTCCATCATTTTTCATTTTGTAGCTTTTTTTCCTCTTTATTTTATTTCAAAGGTGTAAGGTTCGAATCAGGTTAGGTACATAAGTGGTCTATGTACAGGTGAAGTTTGGGCCTCCCACTAGTCCTTACTTCCCCTGGTTTAGGATCGGGTTCCCTTAGTGACGTTGTGTGCCCACCCCTCTCCTGGCAATGTCCTGCTACTGCTGATCCCTCTCTTGTAGTAGTATGATAATTGTTCATGGTCAGCTTATGAGTGAGAACATGTGGTACTCAGTTCTTTGGCTCTGTGATAGATCATTGAGTATGATAGATTCTGCAAAGTTCATAATTTTATCCTTGTATATGGCTGTGTGATATTCCATTGTGTAAATATAACACTTTTTAAAAATGCAGTCCATGTTTGATTGGCAGCATGGTTGGTTCCATGTTTTTGCTGTTGTGAATAGTGCTGCCAATCAAACAAATAGTGCATGCATGTGCAGGTATTCTTTTTGTAGAATGAGCTGAGTTCCTTTGCGTATGTTCCCTGAAAGGAGGGTTGCTGGGCCATATGAAAGGTCAATTTCTAGATCTTTTAAAAATGCCACACTTTTTCATAGAGGTTGTACTAATTTACACTCCCACCAGCAGTATAGAAGCATTCCCTTTTCTTCACATCCTCTCCGAAAACTGTTGTTTTTGATTTATTAATGATGATCAATCTTACTAGTGTTAGTTGGTATCTCAGTGTGGTTTTGATTTGCATTCTCTGATGATTAGTGAGGCTGAGCAAATTTTTTCATGTATCTGTTGGCTGTTCATATGCCTTCTTTGGAGAAGTGTCTGTTCATGTCTATTGCCCACCTTTTATTAGGGCTGTTTGGGATTTTTTGGTTCAGCTTATTTGAGTTACTTGAAGACCCTGGATGTTAGGTTTTTGCCAGATATACAGTTAGCAAATATTTTTTCACATTCGGTGAACTGTCTTCCTGCTCTCTTGATGATTTCTTTGCTTTGCAAAATCTTTTCAATTTGATGAGGTCCTACTTGTCTATCTTATCTCATGGCGTAGGCACTTGAAGTTTTGATCAGGAATTGGTTGCCAGTTCCGATTTCCATAAGGGTGTCTCTTGCATTTTCTAAGGTTCTTATAGTTTGAGTTTTTATGGTTAGATAGATCCATTTAGAATTAATTTTTGTGTATAGTGATAGGTAGGGGACTTGTTTTAATTTTCTGTATGTGATCATCCAGTTTTCCAGCACCACTTACTGAATAGGTTCTCTTCTCCCCAGTGGTTGTTTGTGGAGGCTTTGTTGAAGATGAGTTGTTTGAGAAATTGAGGTTTTGCTTCTGGAATCTCCATCCTGTTCCATTGGTATTTAGGCCTCTTCTTGTGCCAGCACCAGGTTGTTTTGATTATTGTAGCCTTATAATAAAGTTTAAACTCTGGAAGTGTGATACCTCCTACTTTGTTTTGTTTTCTGAGGGTTGTTTCGACTATTTCTGATCTTATTTGTTTCCATATGAATTTCTGTTTTGTCGTTTCCTGGTCTAAGACTGATGTTGGTAAATTGATGTGTATTGTATTCAAACTGTAGATTGCCTTGAGTAGGCTATACATCTTACCGATATTGATTCTTTCAACTCATGAGCAAAGACTATTTTTCCATTTGTTTGTGTTTTTCTTTGAGAAGTGTTTTGTAATTTTGTAACTTTTATTGTTAAGTTCTCTTTCATTTCCCTCATTAGGAAGATGTCAAGGTATTTCTTTTCTTTTTCTTTTCTTTTCTTCTTCTTTTTTTAAAGGTTGTTGTGAATGGTACTGCCCTTTTAAGTGGATTCTCTGCCTGTTTGTTGTTGAAGTATAGAAATGAAACAGGGCTGGGATTGGTAGTTCAGCCTGTAATCCCAGCACTTTGTGGGCCGAGGCGAGTGGATTGCCTTAGTCCATGGATTCAAGATCAGCCCAGGCACCTTGGTGAGACTTCCTCTCTACAATAAATAAATAAAATAATTAGCCAGGTATGGTAGCATGTGCCTGTAGTTCCAGCTACTTGGAAGGCTGAGGCGGAAGGATTGCCAGAGCCCAGCAGGTCGATGCTAGCGTGGCTATGAGTGTGCCACTGCACTCCAGTCTGGGCAACAGAATGAGATTCCAACTCAAAAAAAGAAAAGAAAAGAAAAAAAACTGTCTTTTACATATTGATTTTGTACCCTGAGGCTTTGCCAAAGTCACTTATCTGTGCCAGGACGTTTTTGACAGATTCTCGTGTTTTCAAGGTATAGGATCATATTATCTGCAAAGAGGGATAGCTTAACTTTCTCTTTTTCTATTTGGATTCCCCTGATTTCCTTCTCTTGACTGATTGCTCTAGCTAAGACTTCCAATACTATGTTGAACAGTAGGGGTAAGGTAAAAGTAGGCACTCTAGTCTTGTCCCTGTTTTCAGAGGAAATGCTTCCAACTTCTGTCCGTAGATCAATATATTGACTATGGGTTTCTCATTGATGGCTATTACTATTTTGAGTAATGTTCCTTCTGTGCCTAGGTACTCAAGGGATTTTATCAAGAAGGGATGTTGAATTTTGCGGAAACTTCTTTTTGCATCTAATGATATAATCAAATGGTTCTTGTTTTTACATCTGTTGATCTATTGAATTAAATTTGTGGTTTTCTGGATGTTGAACCTCCTCTGCATCCCAGAAAGGAAGTCATGGTGGGTAATTCTAGGGATGTGTTGTTGGATCTGATTTGCTAGGATCTTATTGAGAATTTTTGGATCTTTGTTCATTAAGGAGACTGCTCTGTAATTCTCTTTCCTTGTTAGTTCTTTACCAGGTTTGAGTATCAGTGTGATGTTAGCTTCGTAAAATGGTTTAAGGAGAATTCTGTCTTTCTCAATTGCCTGGAATATTTTTGATAGATTTGCTACCTGTTCCTCCTTGTACGTTTTGTAGAATTCCACTGTGAAGCCACTTTCTCCAAGGCTTTTTTTTTTTGTACGTAGTTTGCTTATGACAGAGTTGATTTCCTGGGTTATTATTAGTCTACTTAGGATTTCAATTTCTTCTTGTTTCAACCTTGGGAGGTTGTGTAATGTGAGAAAGTCCTCCATTTCATTTAGGTTTTCAAGTTTATTTCCATACAGGTATGCATAGTAACCTCTAATAATCTTTTGAATTTTGTCAAGATCAGTTGTAACTCTATCTTTTGCTTTTCTAAATGTGTTTGTTTGGGATTTTTCTCTTCATCTGACTGGGGGGAGGTCAATCTATTTTGTTTATTCTCTCAAAAAACCAGCTTTTTTTGTTGATTTTTTTCCTATGGTACTTTTGTCTTCTGTGTCCTATAGCTGTGATTTTATTTGGCCATCTGGATTCTTCTGCTGAAGTTAGAATTTTGGCTTCCATCTCTTTTAGGTGTGATGTTAGTCTGTTTATTTGTAATCTTTCTTTTTTTTTTTTAATATGAGTATGTGGTTATACATTTGCCTCTTATTACTGCCTTCATAGCATCCCAGAGATTCTGGTAAGATGTCTTTTTTTTTTTCATTTGTTTCTAGGAATCTTTTAATTTCTGTTTCTTCTGTGTTGACCCCGGAGTTATTCTGTAGAATATTATTTAGTGTTCATGTCTTTTTGTGTTTTGGGGGATCTTGCTGGTATTGATATTTATTTTTACTACATTGTGGTCAGAGAAGATGCATAGTAATATTTCAGTCCTATGGAATTCATTTATGCTTGATTTATGGCCGAGGATGTGGTTGATCTTGGAGTATCTTCCATGTGGTGATAAGTAGAATGTATATTCCATGGTTGTTAGGTGGAGTGTTCTGTAGGTACCTATTAAGTCCATTTGGTCAGGTGTCAAACTTACCTCTCCTTTTTGCCTTGATGCTCTATGTAGGGTTGTTAGTGAGTTATTTAAGTTCCCATTTATAATAGTGTTAGAGTCAATATCTTTTTTAGTTCACTTAGTAGTTGCTTTATAAATCCTGGTGCTCCTGTATTTGGTGCATATATGTTTAGCATGGATATTTCTTGCTGATAGATTGAACCTTTTATAATTACATCATGCTCTTCTTTATCTTTTTAAATTGCCTGATAGCATGAAAGTTTTTTGTCTGATACTGAAATAGCAACTTCTGTATTTTTTTTCTTCACTCATCTGAAAGTTTATTTCCCATCTTCTAACTGTAAATCTGTTGGTGTCCTTTGCCATGTAGTGTGTTTCCTGGAGGCAACATATTGTTCGGTTGTGCTTTTTAAATCTGGTTTGCCACTGTATATCTTTTCATTCTATGTCTTTTTGTACATTTAGTCCATTCACATTCAGACTGTTGAAATGTGGGAATTTGTCCCTGTCATGTCTCTTATAATGCTGTTTTTTTAAACTTTTGTGTTAATATGAGTGTGCATTTTCAATTTTTGTAGGTGTATCACATATTTTATTGGCTCTATGTTTGCCTGTACTCTGTGAAGTGCCTTGTTGTTCTTTTTTTCTTCTTCTTTGTTTAATACTATCTTAAGTGTCTCCTGTAGGTCTTGTTTGGAGGCAGCTTAATCTCTTAGGAATTGAATGTCTGGGAAGGATTTTAATTCTCCATTGCTGATGAAGCTTAGCTTAGCTGGGTAGGAAATTCTTGATTGGATTTGTTTATCTTTGAGAATTTTGAAGATTGGATTCTAGTCCCTTCTATCTGTAGTGTTTCAGCAGATGTCTGGTGTTTTTCTGATTGGTCTTCCCTGGTAGGTAACCTGACCTTTCTCTGGCTGCCCTTAGAACTTTTTCTTTTATACCTACTTTGTGTAAGCAAAGTATTATATGTCCAGGGTTTTGTTTCATTTGGTGCCTTTCAGGGGTTCTCTGAATCTGTTGTGTTTGGATGGTAGTGTCTTTGGTGAGATGAGGAAAGTTTTCTTGGATAACCTCATGGAATGCTTGTTCCAAGGTGTTCTCTGTTTCCCTCACTGCTTCCAGCATACTGATCACGCATAAGTTTGGCTATTTGATATAATCACACATCTCTCGAATACTTTGTGAATTTTCTTTGTATGTCTTTAACAGATTGAGTTAATTTCATATTTTAGTTTTCAAACTCTAAAATTCTTTTTTCTACTTGGTTGATTCTGCTTTCTATGCTTGTCAGCTTGTTATTTATTTCTTAGTCAGAGTTCTTTATGACCAAAATCTCTATTACCAGTTCCTTCAATGTTGCTTCTTGTCATTCTTGTGTCTTGCTCACCTTTTCCATCCATTCCTTAATCTCTGTTGTTTTCCAGGGCAACTTGTGGGTTATCTCCATTATTTAGAGCCTGAGATTTGCTCTTTCTAGTGCTATTTGGGACTCTGGGGGAGGGGTACTTGTGATCTGTTGATTTTTTCCCCTCATTTGTGATAGATTGCCTTCATTTTTCCTTTAATTTTGTTATTCAGTGATAGAGGAAGAAGGTTTCACTTCTGCTGTTTTTTCAACCACCTATCTTCTGATCAGGGCCTCCAAATTTGTTCTATTTTGAAACAGGACTGGGGGTATGGGGCTGTGCTGTCTTTTTGCAGTTTTAAGATTTAAATAAGGTGTAATGGGGGAGCTGTTTCAGAAGCTTGCTGCCGATTACAATGTTAATTGACTGAGTTGTGGGCCTTCTGGGACCCACTTCCCACCACCTCACAATATGTTCATGTGGTGGGAATGTATGTATACTCTATGAGTACAAAATAACATAAGAGAAAAGAACAGAACAGAGAAGGAGAGAAGGGAGAAGAAAAGAAGCTGAAGAGAAAGTAGAAAAGGAAATACAAACAGACAAACTTTAAAAACTCCACAAAAATGGACAGTGTGAAAACATTCATTTTCATATATACCCTATGAAAAAAGAAGAAAAAGAAAAAAAGAGACAAAACCACAGACACACACACACACACACACACACACACACACACACACACACTCCAAAATATATATAGAACTAAAACAAAACAAAAATCACTTTTGTGAGCCTTGAGCTTCCTCTTGTGGCAGTTTCTGAAACTCCAGGGTTTTTATTTTCTTTTTAGCATGACCCAAGTGTCACCATTCTTGGATCACTGTGGAAGAGAGGAGACTCTGACCTCTAGAACTACCCCCCTTCATTCCCTGTGTGGTCTAGTTCTTCCACTGCCCCCAAGAACTCCACCTGTGTTCAATCCTCTCTGTGCATGCAGATCAGGCCATTTCCTGTGTGGGTCAGATGACTCGGGACTGCTGGAGGAAGAAGGTTGTATCAGTTCAACACTCATTCCTACCCAGCTGTGACTGCAGTTAGCTCTTTCTCCGATTGCCCCATTGTCCCATGAATGGTCCATTGCGGGGGATGGAGTGACTGGGAATCTGTGCTGGTCCTGTCTCTCCAGGGATAATGCACTAGGGGTATCATCTCTGGGTTAATAACCTCAAGAGGTGCAGAATTAAACCCTCATTCTCAGGACACAGCTCTGCTGCTCAAATGGGCAGACAGGAACATGTCTTTGCTTGAGTTCCAGGACAAAGGCAGAGGTTGTAATGGCAGGCCTGGCACCTGGCAGTGAGCCTATTTTGAAGCTTTAAAAACTGTATTTAGTGAAAAAAACCTGTTACCCAAAGAACTTTTGTATCATGAATGAAAAATCAGCTATGTCAAGATACATGTTGTGAAGTAAGAAACAAGAATAGATTATAATAGAAAAAAATCCATTGTTGCATAAAGTACATATATAAAATGCAGAAAAAATCTGGAAATTCGCTTTTTTTTTCTTTACACCTGAACTTCAGGAAGTTTTGTCTTCATAGGATATCAGTGCTGCTTTATCCACCATCTTTCACTTTGCATTCTTAATGAAAGAAAGATTGGACTATGGAGGTGGCAATATCAATTGGTATCTATTAATTATTTTAATACAAAACATTTACAATTCTGGAATAAAATGTTACAACCAGTTGCTCTTCTTGTCATCTCTATAGACATTTTTTTTCCAGTTTTCATTGTAAAACCTGCATTGAAATATATGAAAAACACTACATGGTGAACATCTATACATTTAAATAAGAAAATTATTTCCACCTCTTTATGCTCTCTAGGTTTTTAAAAGATGATTCTGATCACGGCAATTAGACCTGTCAAGAGCAACCTTTCCATTTGATTCCTATGGACTTTTACCATTCTTCTACTTTGTTACTGGGAAATTGTCACATATGATCTGCTTATACTTTATTATATTATACTTTAAAATTGAGTGGCATAGCACAACTACATAGGTAATATCCTTGAAAGAAAATCAAATGGCTCAGGACTATATAAAGGACTGACTCTATATGGAAAATAAAGTAGGAAACCTTTGGTTCAGAAATGTACTGCCAACCTCTTTTTACCTGTTTTCACTTATACATATCATCATTCACCAGGAAACTATTATTCTGCTTTATTTATTGTGTACTGCAGAAAGAATTAATACATTTATGTACATAACTTTAATTACTTGCTATATATTTATATTTTCAGGATTCCTTTTTAAAATACTTGTATTTTATAATAACTTTGTATAACATAGGCTAGTAAAGTAAAATAATTAATAATTTATCAATGTATAGGGGCCTGTGCATTTCTCTATATAACAACTGCAAAAGTTCATTGTGTTTAAATCTCACAATAATTGTATCTGCCAAAATATGAGTTGCGAATCCATAAGAGTGGAGTTCAATTACCAATGGCAGAGCTGGGATTGGCACCCCAGTCTGTTTTACTCCTAAAATCATGGTATTAGTTGTTCATCCTACTGTTCACATCTGTCTTAATAGTATAAAGTCAGTGGAATAAATTCTAGTAATAGAATTACCAGTCAATATTTTGGTTTGGTGGAGGAGCTGGTGTCGGAATGGTTTGCAGAAGGCAGTTGCCTAATCCAACTACATTAGTGCATTCTCAATCAGGTGTATGTCTTCTCTGCAAATTACTTTTCCTCCTTATGAAGTGACAATCCCATTTGAAAAAGTGAGAGAAAAATGTGTGTGTTGGTGAGATAGTGTGTGTGTGTGTGTGTGTGTGTGTTGTGTGGTGTGGTGTGGTGATATAGGAGAGTGTCCTTTTTAAAAAGTTTGTATGTACTGGAATGTTAAATTGTGATAGAAAATTATGTTTGCTGCTTACTCCAAAACGATTTGGAAAATGCTAATTATTATGCTTATGCAATGTATATATGTACACACATAACACCTAAATGTATCTATTTATGTCTGTCATCTGTTTATCTATCCACATACCCAAAGGAGATATATGTGTGTGATACACACACACACACACACATAATACACACACTTATCTACACACAGATGGAACATGCAAATGTAGTGAATGATAAAAGTTGGGAAAATGAAAAGGAGGAGTGGAGTTGGCAGTTTTTGTACAATATCTGAACCTTTTATGTACATTTGAAAGTATTTCAAAGGAATTTTTTTTTAATTCAAAGAGTTGCTTCTGGACAAAGGATTTTTTTTGAGATGTTCAAGCAGAAACTGAGTAACTCTCTCACAGAAATCTTCCAGAGAAGTGTCTCACAGTGTGGGAAGTTTGATTGGATAATCCATCACTTCAAATTCAGAGCATATGATTTATGCACCAGTGGTCAGTGACAGCACAGTGGAGGGAATTGGAGCCACCTTTCTCAAAATGTAAAGGAATATTAAGACGTTAAAGAGGTGGGATGTGGGCACCAAATAATTTGCAAAGGCTTCCAACTCACACCCCCACCAATCCATCCATTCATCCATCATCTAATTAGCGAAAGCATTTGCCAGGGACTGTTTTAGAGATCCAGGATTCACATGTAAGTAAGATACACTTCTGTCCTCAGCTTTCTGGAATGAAGCCACATAAAATATAGTGGTTTATCAGGTAAAGATTGAACGAGCCCACTTTTTTTCTGGTATATTTAAAAAATTATTTTGCTAGACATAGTTTGCATTTTACCCTGGAAAATGACTTTGACGTGATTAGCCTGAGAAAGTCTTATCCATATAGAAGACCTTCTCTCTATAGTCTATTATTTAATCATGGGACCATGCTTTGTGTAAGTCTAATTCCATCCTGAATTTATATCAGAGACTCCACTGTGAAAGGAATTAGGAGGAATTGTCTCACATGTTTATGTTTAATGAGAAGAGAGCTTTTAAAGGTATGAGAGTTTCTCTGACTGTTACTGTTTTGAATAATTTGGAGCAAAAGCACACAAAAGAGAAAACAAGTCTTTTTTAGTTATTATGTCTTATTCCTCTTTTGTACCTTGCAGTATCTAATCATGCTGGGCAGGCAGCAGGGTTTTGCCTATCAACTGCTAATGCAACTGAAGACATTGTAAACTCTTTCTGAAATTAACCTTTATATTCCATTACTTAAGATCCATTTTTCGACAGTGAAGGGAACTTATCACATTAAAATGTGTTGCAATTTTCAATAGGCTATCTTGTTTGTATTATGTAGATTTACACAAAATATAATCTAGCATTTTCTCTTTTCAGAACATTTCCCGCTTATTACTCAAAATATATGGAGCAAAATGACAGAGAAAAATTCCTTGAAATAGACTCATGCTTAAATGGAAACTTTAAGTTCTTTACTGATGACAGCATTTGCTTGTATGCTTTTAAGCTTTGAAATTAAGTTCATTTTTACTTGTAAAAAACTACAAAATGTTTTTTAAAAGTGCAGAAATTATTAATTTAACCTCTTGCTGTTATATCTATCTATCTACCTATCTACCTATATCGAAGTTTATACTTTCCAGTGGAATAGTGATTGTGCTCAACTGTATGCCAAGACACTTTGGCTCTCATTAATGAATAATTTTTTTCCTGATTCTTTAGAAACAGAATAAAGTTGTAGAAAGACCAGATATGAGAAAATGTTTAAAAGGTTTGCAGTATTGCAGTAATATTTTGTGAACTGTTGTGAGATCTTCATGGTCTACTAAAAGAGCTTAAAACAGGGAGAAGAAATTTATGACTATTACTTTTCATGCCCCAAGAGATTGGAGAATGGTCATTCTGCTTGAACAGCTATAGTATAAGGTCCTTACAGAGCAATTTCATATAATCGTGGTAGGACAGAGCAGTTTTCTGCCATTGGATAGGGAAGTAATGGCCTGTGTCTGGATAAATCATGTTGTGATCAGAGTAGTGTACAGACACAATAATGTGGTAGCCAAGGGTGCTGGTGACAGATGTTTGCTAGTATCACTGCAGGAGCAGAAAAGCCTTGATTGAATGAAAGCATTCATACTTATTTAGGTATCGTGGTATAGAACACAGAGGACAATAGTGCTCCTTGTGTTGCATAGCTGTTTTTGGAAAATTGTCTCTAATTGTTGAAAGTAGATTAGAGTTCGCTTACATTAGAGTAAGTTATATTAGAATAAAACCCAGGTTTTAGAAAACATTTGGAAATGCCTGCATGAGAGATCAAATATTGTAGTTAATTATGAGTCTATGGCCTAAAATTGTCATGAGGCTTTCCAGTCTCTTGGGAAGCTATAGCCCTGTGAGGGCACTGAAAGATATTAGCAGGATCTTTGAGAGAGTTTCTTAAAATGAATTCCTTTTAAAGCTATTCACTCTCATTTTATTTCTTTTATACTAGTTTACCGACATAATATTAAATATGGTGATCTAGTGACATTTGCTTAATTAAAACCAGATCAAATTCTCCATTTCTTTCTTCAGGTGTTACTGATGAATAATACCACATGCTTAATATCTGATTGCCATTGAGGTCACTGATTTGAGGTGCAAAAATGAGATAAAAACACATTACGTTCTTCTGTTTTTTATTAATGAACTTTTTGTAGTGAAATCATGTAGAGTTTTAAAAGCATATAAAAGTAATACAGATATAATTTGGTAAATCAATAATCATCTGGTCTTGTTAGTCAAAATAAGGAATGTATTTCTTCAATATCCGCTGTTTTTCTTAAGGATTAAAATAGGACTTATATCTATAGGAAACTCCTCAGACTATTGTGCAATTTGATGAAATGTTGAGCTATCAATGAGGCAGTAATTTGTTTCTGCATTCTGGGCTCATTTTGACTCTATTAATTTTCTCATAGGCATTCTGAAATATTTATGATGGGGTACATTGTTAATCTCATGTGTGAGTTCTGTAAGAAACAAAAAGAACCACCTACGAGCAAATTTACAACATGGGCACTTTCTTTCAAATTATGTTTCTACTTTTAAAGGAAAAATAAAAGATAGTATAATAAAAGCTTTATAATTTCAAAAAATTATTTTATTGTCTTCTTTCTCATGTCTTATATATTTCAATAATTGATCATTATCCTGATCATGTCAGTTCTTTTATACAAATGTAGTGAACACATGTTTTGGTTCTAGAGGAATTAATCAAGCAGTGTTCAAGATAAATAGGGTTGGCCTTGATAGATCAGGTGTTCTTGTACAAGTGTTTCCCAGCAAGCACATTTCAGTTGTAACATTGCAGCGAATAATCAGAAGCCAATTTGGAGTCAGTGTCTTAAAATTAAACAGTTTTTGGGCCGGGCTCGGTGGTTCAGCCTGTAATCCCAGCACTTTGGGAGGCTGTGAATGGATTGCCTGAGCCCACGGGTTCGAGACCAGCCTGGGCAACTTGGCAAGAACTTGTCCCTACTAAATAAAAAATTACTGGGAGTGGTAGCAGGCGCCTGTAGTTCCAGCTACGTGGAACGCTGAGGTGGAAGGATTGCCGAAACCCAGCAAGTCATCACTGGGGTGGCCATGAGTGTGCTACTGCTCTCTAGCCGGGGCGACAGAGTGAGACTGC
>NW_007253140.1:0-1748 GCF_000164805.1 Carlito syrichta
ATCAGGCACCCCAGAATTCCTGCCTCCACCCTCCACACTAATGCCCCACAGCAAAAATGTGTGTGAGCTCATGGAACAATCTGGAGCTAGGGCAGCTGCCAGGCACAGAGAAATCAAGGCAGCTCAACAATGCTGCGGCCAGTCTAGGTTCCAGATGCACTGTCTACCACCTTTAGGCAGAGAAGGGCCTCTTCCTCTCCCAATAACTCCATCTTCCCCCACCCACACGGATCTTTCCCTGGAGAACAGTGGATGCAGGTTATGACACACGTAGGAGGCATCTTTTTTGTGGCTGGCGTCTCCATGGGCCAAGCAGGGGCATGGCAGCATGACCATCGCTCCCTGGGTCTTGACTTTTGTGGCTCAGGAGGTCCTCCCACCTCGGGCCCTGAGCAGCTGGGACTCTGGGGGTCATCACGCCTGAATCGATTTTTGGGACCTCTCTCCGAGAGGTATGGCCACATCACCCTGGCTGGTCTCCAACCCCTGGGCTTAGGCAGCCTCCCACCTCAGCCTGCCAGAGCACGGGGCTGATGGCTATGAGCCACTGTGCCTGGCCTGGACTCGCACATTCTATTGGCAGGGACGATGCAAAGGAACGCCCCTGGATGTAGACCACCGCATCTCATGTAGCTGGGACTGTGGGCACCACCATGCACGACTCCAGAGTTTGCATTACAGGGAGTGATGAGGTTGCACCACGTGGCCGAGGCTGGTCTTGAACACCTGGGCTCCAGTGATCACATGCCTCAGCTTCCCAAAGCCACAACCCAATTGTCTGCTGGTCCACCATCTTTCAGTAACTCTAGACCCAAGACTGGGACCTCCTTCCTAAATGATCTCTGTCTGTTCACAATGATCCCAAATCCATACCCAAATGGATGCTCTTCTTTTTTTTCCTTTTTTCTTTTTTTTTCTTTGAGTTGGAGTCTCTCTTTGTCACACAGGCTGGAGGGCAGTGGCTCACTCTGGGCCACTGCATCCTCAGCCCACTGGGCTCTGTTGAGCATTTCCCCAGCCTTCTGAGGAGCCTGAACAACAGGCGTGTGCCACCACGCCCAGCTCATTTGGGATGGAGGGTAGAGACGAAGTCTTGTTGAGGTGCCCAGGTGAGTCTCGGCCCATGCACTCATGCTGGACACTGGCCTTAGCCTCCCAAAGCACTGGGATAACGAGACTGAACTCCCAAGCCTGGCCTCAATCCTTCATCAAAAATGAATCAGAAGGACTGGCATGGTGGCCCACGCCTGAAATCCTAGCACTCTGGGAGGCTGAGGTGGTAGTATGGCAGGAGCCCAGGAGCCCAAGCCAACCCAGGTCACACAGGGAGACCACGTCTCTGCACCCATCAAAATAGGAGGTCTGGAGTCGAGATGCATGTTGTCCCAGCCACTCTGGAGGCTGATGAGGGAGGATCACCAGAACCTGCGAATTTGAGGCTGATGTGATCGACGGTCATGTACCCTTTCCCCAGCCATGACCACAGAGCCAGACCCTGTCTCCAAAAACATCAGAATCATGCACAGATTCTCAACTGCACGTGGTGTGATCACAGGGTGACTGGCTTTAGAGCCAGGAAAAATGAAATTGGGGGAAATAAATGTCCTTGGGTGAGGGATGTGTCCCTGGCTTTCTTAGTGGTAGGTTCTCATTGCCGCGTCAGAGTTTCAACCTGTCTTGGGCACATTTCTCACCTTGGGGAGGAGAGCCGGCAAGAACCTGACAAGGGAGCCTCGGAACTTCCACAC
>NW_007253140.1:1921-3939 GCF_000164805.1 Carlito syrichta
TTCTTTCTTTCTTTCTTTCTTTCTTGCATTCTTTCTTTCTTTCTTTCTTTCTTTCTTTCTTTCTTTCTTTCTTTCTTTTTTCTTTCTTTCTTTTATTTCCTCACTAGGTTGCCCAGGCTTCTCTAATAATGCCCAACTCATGCCATTCTCTTGGCCTGGGCATCCCAAACTGCTGTGAACACAGGCTTTCCATTTGGTCGACATCTTGGTCTCCCTGCCTTGTCTTGAACTCTGGGCTGGAGGCAATCTGCCCACCGAGGCCTGCCCTCACACAAGGTTTTCTGGGTTTTACTCGGGGTCCAGGTAGGGGCTTGCTATGTTGTCCAGCCTGGTCTTGAGATACTGAAATCCGGACATCTTCCCATCTATTCCTCCCCAAGTGCCGAGGAGACAGGCATTAGTCAATTGGCCATCCCCATGCCCCCAAAGGTTTGAGAGTCAGTACCTCTGTATCCCCGAGGCAGTCCTGGAAGGAGCCAGTGTATCCACCCTGGGGAACAGGCAGGCCATATGGTGGGTGCCCCAGTGGAGACATGCCCTTTCACCAGGTGCTTCTCCTGGGGAGGGTTCAGAAAGCCACTTGGACCGCCATCTCTGGGGTCCCAGGTCATCAGAAGGGAGTGGACATCACGTTGGGCCACTGAGATCATTGTTTAGGGTGGGTGTAGGGACCCACACCTGTCATCCCAGTGCTGTGGGAGTCCGAGTTGAGAAAATGGCCTAAGGCATCAGGTGCAAGACCAGCCTGGGCACCTTGGTGAGACCTCATCTCTACAAGAAGCCAAAAAAATGAGCTGAGCATGGTGGCACACGCTTGTTGTTCTGTCCATTCAGGAGTCTGCAGAGCAAGGATTACCAGAGGTCAGCTAGTTGAGGCTGAGGTGGCCGAGAGTGGGCCCCTGCACTCCGGCCTGGGCAACAGAGTGGGACTCTGATTCAGAATAATAATACCAACCACCACCATCACCACCACCACAGGCCAGACTCAAGGGCTCAACTTGACCTCCCAGGTCTTCAGAGGCCCAGGCAAATGGGCAGCCTGAGGCTGTGGGTTCGACACCAGCCCATGACACGGGGTGAGAACTCCTCTCAGCCAGCAAACATAAATCCAAAGATTAGCCGGCGTGGTGGCACTGGCCTGTGGTTCCAACCACTAGGGGGTCCAAGGTAGGAGGATCGCGTGAACCCGGCAGGTGAATAACTTGGAGGCAGAGCATGATTCTGACTCCAAATAATAATAATAATCACCACCACCACCACCACTACCAACCCTGCAACCCAGTGTGAGGAGACAGCCAGGGATGGGAGAGGAAATGGCACGTTCCGGCCTGTCATTCACTGGAGATTTCAAAGGTGGTCAAAGTGCATGTCTGTCCCACGCCTTCGGCCATGCAACCCAGAAGACCTCCCTCCACCATCCACACTCGTGTTCCACGGTCAAGACGCCTGTGAGTTCACAAAACAGATGGCCCCAAGCTAGGGTGGCCGTTGGGCTCAGAGCATTCAACATGATCCAGCATGGCTGCAGCCAGCCCAGGTTTCGTTTGCCCTGACTGCCTCCTTCTGGCACAGGGAGGGTCCTGTCTCTCCTGATCTCTCCATCGTACCCCCTCATGAGCACCTTTCCCTGGGGAACCATGGACGCCCATCATGACCCACGTGTGAGGCATCATTTTTGTCACCATAGTCTCTGTCAGCTGGTCTGGGGACAACAGCAGGATTGTGGCTTCCTGGGCCTCAAGCTGCAGGGCTCAGGTGGTCTTCCTACCTTGGCCTTCGAGCAGCCAGTCCTCCAGGGACCAACACGCCAGACTCGATTTTGAGGACCTCTCACCTAGAAGAGGTCATGCCACTTTGCCCGGACTGGTCTCTGACTCTTGGACTCAGGCAGCCTCCTGCCTTGTCCTCCCAGGATGCGAGACTGACGGCCATCAGCCACGGTGCCCAGCTTGGACTCTCCCTCTCTGTAGGTGGGAACAACACAAGGGAACACCCCAGGATGGAATTTACTGCATTCC
>NW_007253140.1:4443-6155 GCF_000164805.1 Carlito syrichta
GGTCTCACCAAGGTGCCTGGGTGGGTCTTGGCCTGTGGGCTCAGGCTGGCCACAGAACTCTAACACCCAAAGCGATGGGATGATGAGGCTATGCCCCCAAGCCCGGCCATGATCCTTCATCGAATATGAACCAGAATGCCTGACATGGTAGTCCACGCCTGGAATCCCAGCCCTCTGGGATGCTTAGGCAGGAGGATGACTGGTGTTCAGGAGTCCAAGGCCAGCCTGGGCCAACCTGGGTCACACAGGAAGTTCCCATCTCTGCAAAAATCCAAACAGAGTCTTGGGTCAAGTTGCCAACCATCCCACCCACAAAGGAGGCTGAGGCAGGAAGATCGCTGGAGCCCATGATTTTGAGGTGGCTGAGAATGGCGGTCATGTCCCTGGGCCCCAGCCAGGGCCACAGAGAAAGACTCTGTCTCCAGAAACATCAGAATTGTACTCGAATTCTCAACTGCACATGGTGTGTTCAAAGGGTGACAGGGTTTAGAGCTAGTAAAAATGGGATTGGGAGAGCTGGAGGAACCCAGGGAGACGTGGGAACTTCTGCACCAAAGGGTGTCAGCCATTGGGGGGATTGGGGCTGAGGGTGCTGAGCTTGGGGGACCCTCGTATGTGGGGGGTGCGGTGGGAAAGATTGGGGGAAGAAGGTTTGCAGGATAATGGATTTCTTTCTTTCTTTCTTTCTTTCTTTCTTTCTTTCTTTCTTTCTTTCTTTCTTTCTTTCTTTCTTTCTTTCTTTCTTTCTTTCCATTCTTCCTTTCTTCCTTCCTTCCTTCCTTCCTTCCTTTCATTCATTCATTTATTCATTCCTCCCTAACTGTCATCCAGGCTTTCCTTTTAGTTGCTCACTATGTTTCCCTGCCTGCTTTGAAATGCCAGGCTTGAGGCAATCCTCCCAACGAGGCCTGCCCTCATCCACGGATATAGCGATTTTGCTTGGGTTTGAGTGCAGAGCTTGCTAGGCTGTCTAGCCTAGTGTCAAGCTCCCGGGCTCCAGCCATCTTCGCGTCTCGGCATCCTCAAGTGCTGAGAAAACAGTTGTGTGTCACCCATCCGTCCCCATCCCATGAGGGTTTGAGACTCATGCCTTCACTTTCCCTGAGACAGTCCCAGGGAGGAGCGAGCGGGTCCATCCTGGGGAATGAAGCAGGTGGAGGTGTGGGCATGCTAACCAGGCACTCCCCTAGGATTACTCAGGGAACAAATCTGGCCACCCTCTCCGTGTTCCTGGGTCATTGGAAGGAAACGGGCATCGTGGTGGGGCCCTGAGAGGGGTGTGGAGGTCTGTCATGGGGGCTCATGCTTGTTACCCCAGTGCTTTGGGAGGCTGTGGCGAGAGGATGGCCTGAGCCACTGGGTTCGAGATAAGCCCAGAAACCTTGGTAAAACCTTGTCTCTAAAAGAAGCCAAATAAATGAACTGAGCATGGTGGCACACGCCTGACGTTCTGGCCATTTGGGCTGCTGCAGCAGAGGTTTGTCACATCCCAGCCAGTGGAGGCCGCAGTGGCTGAGAGTAGGCCTCTGCTTTCCAGCCTGAGCAACAGAGCATGATTCCTAATCAGAATAACAAAACCCACAACCACCACCACAACCACAGGCCAGGCTCAGGGGCTCAGCCTGACATCCAGTCCATTCAGAGGTCTTGGTGGGTGGAGGGTTTGAGCCTGCGTGTTCGAGACCAGCCTGGGACACTGGGTGGGAGGATTG
>NW_007253141.1:0-25208 GCF_000164805.1 Carlito syrichta
ATTCCTCTCCATTCCTCTATATTCCATTCCATTCCATTCCAATCCTTTCCAATCCATTCCACTCCATTCCATTCCTCTCCATTCCTTTTCTCTCAGTTCCTCTGCCTTCCTTTCCATTCCACACCATTCCATTCCTCTCCTATCCTCTCTCTTCCATTCCTCTCCATTCCTCTATATTCCATTCCATTCCATTACCCTCCTTTCCCATCCTCTCCATTATAATCCTCTGAATTCCACTCCTTCCATTCCATTCCATCTCAATCCTTTGTACTCCATTCCATTAGATTCCATTCCTATTCATTCCATTCCATTCTAATACGTTCCTCTACATTATATTCCTCTCCATTCCATTCCATTTCTCTCCATTCCATTCAATTCCTCTCCATTACATTCCTTTCCACTCCTTTCATTTCCCATCCCTTCCATTCCATTCCATTCCATTCCATTCCTCTCCATTCCAATCCTTTCCATTCAATTCCTCAGAAATCCTCTCCATTCCACTCCATTCCCTTTCATTCCATTCCTTTCCAATTCATTCCTTTTCAATCCATTTAATTCTATTCCATTCGTCGCCATTCCGTACCATTCCATTCCTTTCCATTACATTCCACTCCACTTCATTCAATTCCACTCCATTGCATTCCATTATATTCCTCTCCATTCTATTTCTCTCCTTTCCGCTATATTTCCCTCCATTCTATTCCAATGCATTCTAATCCACTCATTTCATTCCATTCCATTCCATTCCTCTCCATTCACTTCCTCAAAATTTGTCTCCATTCCATACATTCCCTTCCATTCCATTCCATTGCAATGCATTCCAATCTTTTCTCTGCATTTCATTCCTCTCAATTTCATTCCACTCAATTCCTCTCCATTCCATTCCATTCCTTTCAATTCTGTTCCTCTCTATTCTTTTCCATTCCAATCCTTTCCATTCCATTCCATTTCATTCCATTCCATTCTATTACTCATCATTCCATTCCTTTCTTTCCATTCCTCTCCATTCCTTCCATTCCATTTCTCTCTGTTCCATTCCATTCCATTCCGTTCCATTCCATTCCATTCCATTCCACTCCAATCCATTCCACTCCTTTCCATTATTTTCCATTCCATTGCTTCACATTCCTCTCCATTCCATTCCAATCCATATCATTTCCTTCCATTGCATTCCATTCCATTCTTCCATTCCTTTCTAATCCCTTCTTCTCCATTCAATTTTTTCCTTTCCTGTTCATTTCATTCAATTCATCTCTATTCAATTCTATTCCTTTCCATTCCATTCCTTTCATTTCCATTTCCACGCCATCCATTCCATTTCATTCCTCTGCCTTCCATTCCATTCCATTCCATTCCTTTCCATTCTGTTCCTTTGCATTCTTTTCCATTCCAATCCTTTCCATTCCATTCCATTTCATTTCTTTCCATTCCATTTCTCATCATTCCATTCATTTCTTTCCATTCCTCTCCATTAAATTCCATACCATTCCATTCCATTTCTCTCCATTCCATTCCTCTCCATTCCATTCCTCTGCATTCATTTCTTCCCATTCCTCTCCATTCCATTCTAATCCATTGTATCTCTTTCCTTTGCATTCCATTCCATTCAGTTCCATTCCATTCCTTTCCATTTTCTCCATTCCTTTCCATTCCATTCCCTGACTCTAACTTCCATTCCACTCATTTCCATTCCATTCCCTTTCATTCCATTCAATTCCATTCCTCTCTAGTCTATTTTATTGCATTTCATTCCATTCCATTGAATTCCTCTAGATTCCATTCCATTCTGTTCAATCCCCTTATTCTCCATTCCATTTCATTACATTCCATTCCGATCCTATCCATTCCATTCCTTACCCCTCCTTTCCATTTCTTTCCTTTCCATTCCAATCCTTTCCATTCTTCTCGTTTTCGATCCATTTCATTCCTCTACAACCGATTACTCTACATTCGATTCCATTCCATTCCATTGCGTTCCCCTCCATTTTATTCCCTTAATTTCTATTCCATTCCATTCGTTTCCTCAACATTCTATTCCACTCAATTTCATTCCATTCCACTCCATTTCATTCCATTCCATTCAATTCCTCACCATTCCAATCCATTCCACTCTACTCCACTCCAGTTCATTCCATTCCGTTTCACTCCATTCAATTCCATTGCTCTCCATTCCATTCCATTCCATTCCATACCATTCCTCTCCTTTCCATTTCATTCCTCTCCATTCCATTCCGTTGCATTACATTCCATTCCTCTCCATTCCATTCCATTCCTCTACATTCCATTCAATTCCACTCTATTCCATTCCATTCCTCTCTATTCCCTTCCTCTCCATTCCATTCTATTCCATCACTACTCATTCAGTTCCATTTCATTCCATTCCATTCGACAACAGTCCATTCCATTCCACTCCATTCCATTCCATTTCATTCCATTCCATACCACTCCATTTCATTCCTCAACATTCCATTCCATTCCATTCCTCTCCATTCCATTTCATTCAATTACATTCCATTCCTTTACATTCCATTCCATTGCATTTCATTCCAATCCTCTCCATTCCATTCCATTGCACTCCACTCCTTTCCATTCCTCTCCATAACTTTCCATTCCTCTCCAGTACATACCATTCAATTGTCTTCTAATCCATTTCATTCCATTCTTTACAATATCTCTCCATTCTATTCCCTTCTATTCCTCTCCATTCCTCTGCATTCCATTCCTCTCCATTCCTCTATATCCCATTCCATTCCATTGCAATTCTTTCCTTTCCATTTCATACCTCTGCATTCCATTCCTCCCCATTCCA
Source organism: Carlito syrichta (assembly GCF_000164805.1). NCBI lineage: Eukaryota > Metazoa > Chordata > Mammalia > Primates > Tarsiidae > Carlito > Carlito syrichta. Next base: position 2,810 of record NW_007253141.1, read on the forward strand.
TTCCATTCCTTTCCATTGCTCTCCATTAAATTTCTCTCCATTGCATTCCTTTCCATTCTTCTGCATTCCATCCCATTTCATTCCATTACTATCCACTCCATTCCATTCCATTCCGTTCCTGTCTTTTCCATTTTTCTTCATTCATTCCATTTCCTTCCTTTCAATTATTTTCCATTGCTTTCCATTCCAATCCTTTCCTCTCCATTCCACACCATTCCATTCCTATCCATTCCCCAACTTTCCATTCTTTGCCTTCCATTCCATGCCATTCCTCTTTACTCCATTCCATTCCATTCTTCTCTATTCCTTTCCTCCTCATTCGAATCCATTCGATTCCTTTCCATTCCTCTCCATTCCATTTCTCTCCATTCCATTCCATTCCTCTGCTTTCCATTTCTCTCCATTCTATTGCATTCCCTTCCTCTCCATTCTATTCCATTCCAATCCTTTCAATCCATTCTACTAAATTCGATTCCATTCCATTCCATTCCATTGCATTCCATCCATTCCATTCCATTCCTCTCTTTTCCATTCCACTCCATTCCATTCCATTCCATTCCTCTCGTTTCAATGGCAGTCCTTTCCATTCCCTTCAATTCCTCTACATTCCTTTTCATTCCATTCCATTACGTTCTTCACCATTTTATTCCTTTCCGTTCCTCTCCATTTCATTCAATTCCATTCCTCTCCATTGCATTCCATTCTGTTCTATTCCATTCCATTCATTTCCTCTACATTGTATTCCATTCAATTCCATTCCTTTTCTTTCAGCCCCCTCCAGTATATTTGATACCATTCCATTCCATTCCACTCCATTCCATTTTTTCCAATATATTCTATTTCATTCCACTCCATTCCATTCCATGCGTCTCCATTCCATTCCATTCCATTCCACTTTACTACTTTCCATTACACTTTACTGTATTCCATTCCTCTCCCTATAAGTCCATTCCTCTCCATTCCATAGCATTTCCATTGCATTGCACAACATTTCATTCCTTTCGCTTCCATTCCTCTCTATTCAATTCCATTCCATTTCTCTCCATTCCTTTCCTATCCATTCCTCTCCATTCCTCTATATTGCATTCTATTCCATTCCATTTCTTTCCATTCCTTTAGATTCCTCTCCATTCCATTCTATTCTACTCTTTTCCATTGCATTCTACTCTATTGCATTCCATTCCATACCATTACTCTGCATTCCATTCCATTGCATTCCATTCCAGTCCTCTCCTTTTCATTCTGTTCCATTCCATTCCTTTTCACTTCATTCCATTAATGTCCATTCCATTCCATTCCTCTCCATTTATTACATTCATTTTCAATCCTTTCCTCTCCATTCCATTCCATTCCATTCTGTTCCGTTCCACTTTCAATTCCATTCCATTCCTCACCATTCCAATCCATTCCATTCTATTCCACTCCCATCCATTCCATTCCATTCCAATCCATTCATTTCCATTACTCTCCATTTCATTCCATACCAATCCTCTCCTTTCCATTCCATTCCATTCCTCTCCCTTCCATTCTATTCCTCTTCTTCCATTCCATTCCATCCCTACACATTCAGTTCCATTTCATTCCATTCCATTCGACACCACTGCATTCCATTCCACTCCATTCCATTCCATACCATTCCATTCCATTCCTCAACATTCCATTCCCTTCGATTCCATTCCTTTCCTCTCCAATCCATTCCATTTCATTACTCTACTTTCCATTCTATTGCTCTCCTTTCCATTCCATTCCATTCCATTCCATTCCATTCCATTCCATTCCTCTCCATTCCTTTCCATTCAATTCTATCCATTCAATTCCATTCCCTTAAATCCTTTCCGTTCCATTCCTTTCCATTCCATTCCATTACATTCCTCTCCATTCCATTCTATTCCTCGCCATTAGATTCCATTCCATTGATTTTCTTTCCATTCCTCTCCATTTGCTTCCATTCCATTCCTCACCATTCCATTTCATTGCATTTCACTCCGTTCCATTCTTTTCCTCTCCATTCCATTTCTCTCCAATCCATTCCATTGTTCTCCATTCCATTCCATTCAATTCCTTTCCTTTTAATTCCATTCCTTTCAATTCCATTCCATTCCATTCCTCGCCATTCCATTCTATTCCTTTTCTTCCCTTTCCATTCACTTCCATTCCATTTAATCCCTCTGCATTCCATTCCATTACTTTTCTTTCCATTCCTTGCCACACCATTCCACTGCATTCCTCTCCCTTCCTTTCTTGTGCTCTCCAATCCATTCCGTTTCATTCCATTTCTATCAATTCCATTCCATTCCTTTTCTTACCATTCCATTTCCTTCCATTCCAATCCATTCCTCTCCATTCCATTTAAATTCATTTCATTCCTATCCTTTTCATTCCTGTCGATTCCATTGCATTCCATTCAATTCCATTCCTCTCCATTCCATTCCATTTCCTTCCATTACTCCCTATTTCATCCCATTCTGACACTCAAAATTCCATTTCATTCCATTTCAGTCAATTCCAATCCATTCCAATCCATCCCTCTCCATTTCTTTCCATTCCGTTCCATTCCTATGCATTCCTCTCCTTTCTGTTCCTCTGCAATCCATTCCACACCATTCCCCTCCATTCTGTTCCATTCCTTTCCATTCCATTAAATTCCATTCCATTACTGTGCATTCCATTTACCTCCTTTCCATTCCATTTCATCCATACAATTCCTCTCCATTCCATTGCCTTCCATTCCATTCCTTTCCTCTCCTATCCTTTCCGTTCCATAACCCTTCCATTCCATTCCATTCCTCTCCATTTCTTTCCATCCCTTTCCATTCACTTCTATTCAATTCATTGCTGATGTGTTCCCTTCCATTCCACACGACTCCATTCCATTCCACTCCATTGCAGTCCATTCAATTTCTATCCATTCCATTTCTATCTATTCCTCAATATCTCATGGTACTTCATTCCACTCCATTCCTATCCATTCCATTCCTTTCGACTCCACTCCATTCCTCTCCATTCCATTCCTCAAAATTCCCATCCATTCCATTACATTCCTTTCCCTTCCATTCCCTTCCCTTCCATTCCATTCCAATCCATTCCACTTCATTCCATTGCTCACCGTACCATTCCTCTCAATTTCTCTCCATTCCATACCATTCCCCTCCATTCCAATCCTCTCCAATCCTATTTTATTCCTCTCCATTTTTCAATTTCCACTACATTACAATCCATTCCATTCCTTTCATTTCCAATCCATTTCATTCCCCTCAATTCAACTACATTCCATTCCATTGCTATCCATTCCATTCTTTTCCAATCCTTTCCATTCCATTCCTTTCTACTCCATTCCTCCCCCTTCCATTCCTCTTCATTCCTTTACTTTCCATTCCATTCCTCTCCATTCCTTTCCTTTCCGTTCCATTCCTCTTCATTCCATTCCATTCCATTCCTCTTCATTCCATTCCATTCCATTCCTTTACTTTCCATTCCATTCCTCTCCATTCCTTTCCTTTCCGTTCCATTCCACTTCATTCCATTCAATTCCATTCCTCTTCATTCCATTCCATTCCATTCCATTCCTTTCCACTCCACTCCATTCCATTCCATTCCTTTCCATTCCACTCCTTTCCATTACATTCCATTCCTCACCTTTCCATTCCTTTCAATTCCATTCTATTACACTCCATTCCAATACTCTGTAATCCATTCCATTCTTCTCCATTCCATGTCTCTCCATTCATTTGCATTCCATGCCATTCCTCTCCTTCCATTCCATTTCATTCCAATACATTCCTCTCCAATGCATTCCATTCCAATCAAATCCATTCATCGCCATCACGTTACATTCCACTCCCTTCCATTCCATTCGACTCCCATCCATTCCATTCCACTCGTTGCTTTCCATTCCATTCCTCTACATTCCTTTCCTCTCCATTCCTGTATGTTCCATTCCATTCCATTCCACTTCTTCCATTATTCTCCTTTCCATTCCTCTGAATTGCTTTCCATTCCTTTCCATTCCATTCGTTTCCTCTCCATTCCATTCTATTCCTTTCCAACACTTTCCATTCCATTCTAATCCATTCCTCTCCATTCCATTCCTTTCCATTCCATACCTATCCATTCTATTTGAATCCATTCCACTACATTCCATTTCATTCCTCTCCATTCCTCTATATTCCATTCCATTCCATTCCATTCCAATCCTTTCCAATCCATTCCACTCCATTCCATTCCTCTGCATTCCTTTTCTCTCAGTTCCTCTGCCTTCCTTTCCATTACACACTATTCCATTCCTCTCCTATCCTCTCTCCTCAGTTCCTCTCCATTCCTCTATATTCCATTCCATTCCATTCCCCTCCTTTCCCTTCCTCTCCATTATATTCCTCTGAATCCCCCTCCTTTCATTCCCTTCCATTCCAATCCTTTGTACTCCATTCCATTAGATTCCATTCCTATTCATTCCATTCCATTCTAATACATTCCTCTAAATTCCATTCCTCTCCATTCCATTCAATTTCTCTCCATTCCATTCAATTCCTCTCCATTACATTCCTTTTCATTCCTTTCATTACCCATCCCTTCAATTCCATTCCTTTCCATTCCATTCCATTCCATTCCTCAGCATTCCATTCCATTCCATTTCATTCCTCACCATTCCATTCCGTTCCATTCCATTGCAATCCATTTCATTCCATTCCTCTCTATTTCATTCCATTCCTTTCCGCTACATTTCATTCCATTCCATTCCATTCCATTCAATCCTCTCCCTTCCCTTTCATTCCTCTCCATTCCATTTTTTTACTTCCATTCCATGATATTCCATTCCATTCGTCTCCAATCCAACCATTTCATTCCATTGCATTCAATTCCACTCTACTGCATTTCATTCCTCTCCACACAATTCCATTCCTCTCCATTCCATTCAATTCCATTGCATTCATCTCCATTTCATTGCATTTTCTTCCATTCCTTTCCATTCCATTCCTTTCCATTCCATTCAATTCCATTCCTCTCTATTCCATTCCATTCCATTCCATTCCTCTCTTTTCCATTCCATTCCATTCCATTCTTTTTCATTCCTCTCAATTCCATTTCATTCCATTCCATTCCATTCCTTTCCGTTCTATTCCATTCCATTTCACTCCATTCCATTGTACTCCACACCATTCCATTTCATTCATCTCCATTCCATTCCTCTCCATTCCATTCAATTATTCCCCAATCCATTCCAGTCGTTTCCATTCCATTCAACTCCATTCCATTTCAATATCAATTCTTCTCCATTCCATTCTTCTCTATCCCTCTCCATTCTTTTCCATTCCATTCCATTCCTCTCCATTCCATTCCTCTCCATTCCATCCCATTCCATTGTATTCCATTCCTCTCTGTTCAATTCCATTCCATTCATTTAAGTTCGTTTCCTTTGCATTCCAGTCGATTCGATTCGATTCGATTCCATTCCATTCCATTCCTCTCGTTTCCTTTCCACTTCATTCCATTCCAGGTAAGTCCTCTCCATTCCATTCCATTCTCTTTCATTCCACTACATTCCTCTATATTCCATTCCTCCCCATTCCATTCCATTCCTCTCCTTTCCATTCAATTCCTCTCCATTCCATTTCATTCCAATCCTTTCCTCTCCATTCCATTCCTATCCATTACATTCCTTGCCATTCCGTTTGAATCCATTCCATTCCAATGCACTCCACTCCATTCCAATCCACTCCATTCCATTCCATTCCTCTCCATTCCATTCGAATCCATTCCTTTGCATTCCAATTCATTCCGTTCCTTTCCATTCCAATCGTATCCATTCCATTCTTTCGAATTCATTCCATTCCTTTGCAATCCATTCCAATGCTCTCCATTTCATTGCATTCCTCTCCATTCCATTCCTTTCCATTCCATTCCATTCCTCTCCATTCCATTCCATTCCTTACATTCCATTCCATTGCATTTCATTTCAATCCTCTCCATTCCATTCCATTGCACTCCACTCCTTTCCATTCCTCTCCAGTACATACCATTCCATTGTCTTCTAAGCCATTTCATTCCATTCTCTACAATATCTCTCCATTCGATTCCATTCTATCCCTCTCTATTCCTTCTCATTCCTTTCCTCCCCATTCCTCTATATCAAATTCCATTCCATTCCAATTCTTTCCTTTCCATTTCATACCTCTGCATTCCATTCCTCCCCATTCCATTCCATTCCTTTCCATTCCTCTCCATTCCATTTCTCTCCATTGCATTCCTTTCCATTCCTCTGCATTCCATTCCATTTCATTCCATTACTATCCACTCCATTCCATTCCATTCCATTCCGTTCCTCTCTTTTCCGTTTTCTTCATTCATTCCATTTCCTTCCTTTCAATTACTTTCCATTGCATTCCATTCCAATCCTTTCCTCTCCATTCCACACCATTCCATTCCTTTCTATTTCCCAACTTTCCATTCTTTGCATTCCATTCCATGCCATTCCTCTTTATTCCATTCCATTCCATTCTTCTCTATTCCATTCTTCCTCATTTGAATCCATTTCATTCCTTTCCATTCCTCTCCATTCCATTTCTCTCCATTCCATTCCATTCCTCTCCTTTCCATTTCTCTCCATTCTATTGCATTCCCTTGCTCTCCATTCTATTCCATTCCAATCCTTTTAATCCATTCTACTAAATTCCATTCCATTCCATTCCATTGCATTCCATCCGTTCCATTCCATTCCTCTCTTTTCAACTCTACTCCATTCCATTCCATTCCATTCCTCTCGTTTCCATGGCAGTCCTTTCCATTCCCGTTCATTCCTCTACATTCCTTTTCATTCCATTCCATTACGTTCTTCACCATTTTATTCCTTTCCGTTCCTCTCCATTTCATTCCATTCCATTCCTCTCCATTGCATTCCATTCTGTTCTATTCCATTCCATTCATTTCCTCTACATTGTATTCCATTCAATGCCATTCCTTTTCTTTCAGTTCACTGCAGTACATTCAATACCATTCTATTCCATTCCACTCCATTCCATTTCTTTCCAATATATTTTACTTCATTACTCTCCATTCCATTCCATTCCTCTCAATTCTATTCCATTCCATTCCAATTTACTCCATTCCATTCCAATTTACTAATTTCCATTACTCTCCCCATACGTTCATTCCTCTCAAATCCATACCATTCCATTGCATTGCACTCCATTTCATTCCTTTGACTTCCATTCCTCTCTATTCCATTCCATTCCATTTCTCTCCATTACTTTCCTATCCATTCCTCTCCATTCCTCTATATTGCATTCTACTCAATTCCATTTCTATCCATTCCTTTAGATTCCTCTCCATTCCATTCTATTCCACTCTATTTCATTGCCTTCTTCTCTATTGCATTTCATTCCATACCATTCCTCTCCATTCCATTCCATTGCATTGCATTCCATTCCTCTCTATTCCATTCCATTCCATTCCAGTCCTCTCCTTTTCATTCTGTTCCATTCAATTCCTTTTCATTTCATTCCATTAATGTCCATTCCATTCCAACCCTCTCCATTACATTACATTCATTTTCAGTCCTTTCCTCTCCATTCCATTGCATTCCGTTCCATTCCACTTCTTTCAATTCCATTCCATTCCTCAGCGTTCCATACCATTCCATTCTATTCCACTCCACTCCATTCCATTCCATTCCACGCCATTCAATTCCATTACTCTCCATTTCATTCCATTCCATACCAATCCTCTCCTTTCCATTCCATTCCATTCCTCTCTCTTCCGTTCCATTCCTCTTCATTCCATTCCATTCCATCCCTACACATTCTGTTCCATTTCATTCCATTCTATTCGAAACCACTGCATTCCATTCCACTCCATTCCATTCCATACCATTCCATTCCATTCCTCAACATTCCATTCCATTCCTTTCCTCTGCAATCAATTCCAATTCATTACTCTACTTTCCCTTCTATTGTTCTCCTTTCCTTTCCATTCCATTCCATTCCTCTCCATTCCATTCCATTCAATTCTATCCATTCCATTCCATTCCCTTAAATCCTTTCCATTCCATTTCTTTCCCTTCCCTTCCATTCCATTCCTTTACATTCCATTCCATTCCTGGACCTCCCATTCCATTCCATTCATTTCCTTTCCATTCCTCTCCATTCCATTCCATTCCTCACCATTCCATTCCATTCCGTTCCATTGCATTTCACTCCATTCCATTCTTTTCCTCTCCATTCCATTTCTCTGCAATCCGTTCCATTATTCTCAATTCCATTCTATTCAATTCCTCTCCTTTTAATTCCATTCCTTTCAATTGCATTCCATTCCATTCCATTCCTCACCATTCCATTCCTCGCCATTCCATTCCTTTTCTTCCCTTTCCATTCACTTCCATTCCATTCCATCACTCTGCAGTCCATTCCGTTCCTTTTCTTTCCATTCCTTTCCACGCCATTCCTTTGTATTCCTCTCCATTCCTTTCTTGTGCACTCCATTCCATTCCATTTCATTCCATTACTATCAATTCCATTCCATTCCTTTCCTTACCTTTCCATTTCCTTCCATTCCATTCCATTCCTCTCCATTCCATTTAATCCATTCCATTCCTTTTCATTACTGTTCATTCCATTGCATTCCATTCCTCTCCATTCCATTCCATTTCCTTCCATTACTCTCCATTGCATCCCATTCTGACCCTCAAAATTCCATTTCATTCCATTTCATTCAATTCCAATCCATTCAATTCCTTCCCTCTCCATTTCCTTCCATTCCATTCCATTCCATTCCTTTACATTCCTCTCCATTCCATTCTTATGCAATCCATTCCATACCATTCCCCTCCATTCTGTTCCATTTCTTTCCATTTCATTCAATTCCATTCCATTACTGTGCATTCAATTTACTTCCTTTCCATTCCATTTCATCCATACAATTCCTCTCCATTCCATTCTCTTCCATTCCATTCCTTTCCTCTCCTATCCTTTCCATTCCATAACCCTTCCATTCCATTTCATTCCTCTCCATTTCTTTCCATTCCTTTTCATTGACTTCTATTCAATTCATCGCCGATGTGTTCTATTCCATTCCACACGAATCCATTCCATTCCACTTCATTGCAGTCCATTCCATTTCTATCCATTACATTTCTATCCATTCCTCAATATTCCGTTGTATTCCATTCCACTCCATTCTTATCCTTTCCATTCCTTTCCACTCCATTCCATTCCTCTCCATTCCACTCCTCAAAATTCCCATCCATTCCATTTCATTCCCTTCCCTTCCAATCCCTTCCATTCCATTCCACTCCATTCCACTTCATTCCATTGCTCACCATACCATTCCTCTCAATTCCTCTCCATTCCATACCATTCCAAACCTCTCCACTCCTCTCTATTTTGTTCCTCTCCATTTTTCTATTTCCATTACATTGCATCCATTCCATTCCTTTCATTTCCAATCCATTGCATTCCCCTCAATTCAACTACATTCCATTCCATTCCCATCCATTCCATTCTTTTCCAATCCTTTCCATTCCATTCCTTTCTACTCCATTCCTCCCCCTTCCATTTATCTCCATTCCTTTACTTTCCATTACATTCCTTTCCATTCAATTCCTTTCCATTCCTTGTCATTTCATTCCATTCCATTACATCCCATTCCATTCCTCTCCATTCCATTCCATTCCATTCCATTCCATTCCATTCCTCGCCATTCCTTTCCATTCCACTCCATTCCATTCCATTCCATTCCATTCCATTCCATTCCTCACCTTTCCATTCCATTTTATTCCAATCCATTCCTCTCCATTGCTTTCCATTCCAATCAAATCCATTCGTCGCCATCACGTTCCATTCCACTCCCTTCCATTCCTTTCGACTCCCATCCATTCCATTCCACTCGTTGCTTTCCATTCCATTCCTCTACATTCCATTCCTGTATGTTCCATTTTATTCCAATCCATTCCATTCCATTCCACTTCTTCCATTATTCCCCTTTCCATTCCTCTGAATTGCTATCCATTCCATTCTATTCCATTCCTTTCCTCTCCATTCCATTCTAATCCATTCCAACAGTTTCCATTCCATTCTAATCCATTCCTCTCCATTCCATTCCTTTCCATTCCATACCTTTCCGTTCTTTTTCAATCCATTCCACTACATTCCATTTCATTCCTCTCCATTCCTCTATATTCCATTCCATTCCATTCCAATCCTTTCCAATTCATTCCACTCCATTCCATTCCTCTCCATTCCTTTTCTCTCCGTTCCTCTGCCTTTCTTTTCCATTCCACACCATTCCATTCCTCTCATATCCTCTCTCTTCCCTTCCTCTCCATTCCTCTATATTCCATTCCATTCAATTCCCCTCCTTTCCCTTCCTCTCCATTATATTCCTCTGAATTCCACTCTTTCCATTCCATTCCATTCCAATCCTTTGTACTCCATTTCATTAGATTCCATTCCCATTCATTCCATTCCATTCTAATACATTCCTCTACATTCCATTCCTCTTCATTCCATTCCATTTTTCTCCATTCCTTTCAATTCTCTCCATTACATTCCTTTCCACTCCTCTCATTTCCCATCCTTTCCATTCCATTCCTCTCTATTCCAATACTTTCCATTCAATTCCTCAGAAATCCTCCCCATTCCACTCCATTCCCTTCCATTCCATTCCTTTCCATTTCATTCCTTTTCAATACATTCCATTCAATTACTTTCATCGCCATTCCGTTCCATTCGATTTCATTCCTTACCATTCCATTGCACTCCACTGTATTCCATTCCACTCCATTTCATTCCATTGCATTCCTCTTCATTCCGCTATATTCCCTTCCATTCCATTCCAATTCATTCTAATGCGTTCATTACATTCCACTCCATTCCATTCCTCTCCATTCCCTTCCTTAAAATTTATCTCCATTACATACATTCCCTTCCATTCCATTCCATTGCAATTCATTCCAACCTTTTCACTGCATTTCATTACTCTCAATTTCATTCCCCTCATTTCCTCTCCATTCCATTCCATTCCAATCCATTCCATTCTACTACAATCCTCTCCTTTCCATTCCTGTACAGTACTCCATATTTCACTCCATTAGAATCCATTCCACTCCTTTCCGTTCCTCTCCATTCAATTCCTCTCAATTTCTCTCTATTCCATGACATTCTAAACCAATCCATACCATTCCATTCCTTTCCATCCCATTCGTTTCTATTCCATTCCAATCCATTCCATTCTAAACATTTCCTCTCCATGCATTCCTCTCCATTCTAATACATTCCTCTCCAATACATTCCATTCCTCTCCATTCCATTCTATTGCTCTCCATTCCATTCACTTCCATTCCATTCAACTTCATTCCTCTCCTTTCCATTCCATTCCTTTCCATTCCTTTCCATTTCATTCCATTCCATTCCATTACTCTCCATTCTATTCCATTCACTTCCATTTCATTCTGTTCTATTCCTTTCCTTTGAAATCCATTCCATTATCTTCCATTCCTATTCAATCCATTGCATTCCATTCTTCTCCATTATATTCCATTACTCTCCATTCTATTCCATTCCTCTCCTTTCCATTGCATTCCATTCCATTCTATTCCTTTCTTCTACATTTCAATCCATTCCATTCCTTTCCTTTCTAGTCCATTCTTCTCCATTCCATTTCATTCCATTCCTGTTCATTCCATTCAATTCATCTCCATTCCATTTAATTTCTTTCCATTCCTTTCCATTTCATTCCATTACATTCCATTTCCGTCTCATCCATTACATTCCATTCCTCTCCTTTCCATTCCATTCCATTCCTTTCAATTCCGTTCCTCTCTATTCTTTTCCTTTCCGATCCTTTCCATTGTATTCCATTCTATTTCTCATCATTCCATTCATTTCTTTCCATTCCTCTCCATTCTTTCCATTCCATTTCTCTCCATTCCATTCCATTCCATTCCACTCCTTTCCATTTTTCTCCATTCCATTGCTTCCCATTCCTCTCCATTACATTCTAATCCATACCATTTCTTTCCATTCCATTCCATTCCTGTCTTCCGTTCCTTTCTAATCCATTATTCTTCATTCAATTTTTTCCTTTACTTTTCATTCCATTCAATTCGTCTCTATTCAATTCCATTCCTTTCTATTCCATTCCATTCCATCCATTCTATTCCATTCCATTCCATTTTCGTCCCTTCCATTTCATTTCATTCCTCTCCCTTCCATTCCATTCCATTCCATTCCATTCCATTCCATTCCATTCTGTTCCTTTGCATTCTTTTCCATTCCCATCCTTTCCATTACATTCCATTTCATTCCATTCCATTCCAATTCTCATCATTCCATTCATATCTTTTCATTCTTCTCCATTCTACTCCACTCCATTCCATTCTATTCCATTCCATTCCTTTCCTATCCTTTCCATTCCTCTGCATTCCTTTGCTTCCCATTCCTCTCCATTCCATTCCAATCCATTCCATTTCTTTCCTTTGCATTCCATACCATTCCGTTCAATTCCATTCCTTTCCATTTTCTCCATTCCTTTCCATTCCCTTCCCTTACTCTAATTTCCATTCCATTCATTTCCATTCCATTCCCTTTCATTCCATTCAATTCCATTCCTCTCCAGTCCATTTCGTTCCATTTCATTGCATTCCATTGAATTCCTCTCCTTTCCATCAATTCTGTTCAATCACCTTTCTCTCCATTCCATTTCGTTTCATTCCATTCCGTTCCTCTCCATTCCATTCCATACCTCTCCTTTCCGTTTCACTCCTTTCCATTCCAATCCTTTCCATTCCATTCTTAACCATTCCATTCCTCTCCAATCCATGCCATTCCATTCCAATCCATTCCTTGTCATTCCATTCATTTCTTTCCATACCATTCCATTGCATTCCACTCAATTTCATTCCATTATCTTGCATTCTTCTCCATTCCATTCCATTCCATTCCATTCGTCTCCATTCCATTCCTCTCCACTCCATTCCATTCCAACCCTGAACATTCCGTTCCATTCCAATCCATTCCATTCCACTCCACTCCACTCTATTCCTTTCCATTACATTCCCTTTCATTTCTTTCCATTCCATTACTCAACATTCCATTCCATTCATCTCTTTTCCTTCCCATTCAGATCCATTTTATTCCTTTCTATTGCACCCTTTCCATTCCTTTCTCTACCATTTCTCTCTATTCTATTCCATTCCGTTCCTCTCAATTCCTCTTCATTCCATTCCTTTCTATTCCTCTATAATCCATTCCAATTCATTCCAATGCATTCCTTTTCATTACATTCCTCTCCATTCCATTCTATTCCACTCCATACCATTCCATTCTACTCCATGCCATTCCTTCCTTTCCATTCCTCTTCTTTCCACACCATTCCATTCCTCTCCATTCCTCTCCTTTCCATTCCATTGCATTCCATGCCATTGTATTCCATTCCTCTCTATTCCATTCCTCCCCATTCGAATCCATTCCTTCCTTTCCATTCCTCTCCATTTCATTTCTCTCCATTCTATTCCATTCCATTCCATTCCATTCCATTCCTCTCCATTGGATTTCTCTCCATTCTCTTGCATTCCATTCCTCTCCATTCTATTCCCTTCTATTCCTTTCAATCAATTTCACTAAATTCCAATCCTTTCAATTCCATTCCATCCATTCCATCTATTCCTCTCTTTTCCATTCCACTCCATTCCATTCCATTCCATTCCTCTACAATCCATTCCTTTTCATTCCATTCCATTACGTTCTTCTCTATTTCTTTACGTTACATTCCTCTCCATTCCATTACATTTATTTCCATTCCATTCCATTCGTTTCCTAATCATAGTATTCCATTCAATTTTTTCCTTTCCTTTCAGCCCACTTCAATATATTACATTCCCTTCCATTCCACTCCATTCCATTTCATTCCAATCCATTCTATTTCATTCCTCTCCATTCCATTCAATTCCTCTGCATTCCATTCCATTGCTCCCCATTATATTCCACTCTATTCCATTCCACTCCAATCCATTCTATTCCACTCCACTCCATTCCACTCCTCTCCACACCATTCCATTCCTCTCCATTCCATACCATTCCATTGCATTCCACTCCATCATTCTATTCCCTTCCATTCCTGTATATTCTATTCCATTCCATTCCTCTCCATTCCTTTCCATTCCATTCCACTCCATTCTTCTATATTCCATTCCATTCCATTCATTCCGTCCAATATTTTCCTTTCCTTTAGATTCCTCTCCATTCCATTCTATTCCACTTCCATTCATTCCATTATATTATCTACCATTCAATTCCATTCCTTTCCATTCCTCTCCATTCCATTTCATTGAATTCCATTCCTTTCCATTCAATTCCTTCCTCTCTATTCCATTCCATTCCATTTCTCTCCATTCCATTCCTCCCCATTCGAATCCAATTCATTACTTTCCATTCCACTCAATTCCAATTTTCTCCATTCCATTCCATTCCATTTCTCTCCTTTCCTTTTCTCTCCATTATATTGCATTCCATTCTTCTCCATTCTATTCTATTCCATGCTATTCAATCCATTCTTCTAAATTCCATTCTGTTCCATTTCATTCATTCCATTCCAAGCCTCTCTTTTCCATTTCATTCATTTCATTTCATTCCTCCCATTTCCATTCCATTCCATTGCGTTCCTCTCCATTTCATTCCATTCCATTCCTCTCCAATTCATTCCATTCCTTTCTCTTCCATTCATTCGTTTTCTATACATTCTATTCCATTCCATTGCATTCCATTCCATTCCTCTCCATTCCAATCCATTCCTTTCCATTTCTTTCAATCGATTCCTCTACATTCTATTGCATTCTATTCCATTCCATTCTATTGTTTTCTATTTCTCTCCATTCCATTCCATTGCATTCTTTCCATTCCATTCCATTCCTCTGCATTCCATTCCTTTACAATCTTCCCATTCCTATCCATTCCATTTCATTCCATTCCATTCCTCTCCATTCCAATACTCTCCATTCCATTCCTTGACATTCAGTTCCATTACAGTCCATTCCATTCCACTCCACTCCATTTCATTCCACTCCATTCAATTCCATTCCATTCCTTTCCATTAAATTCCATTCCATTCCATTCCTTAACATTCCATTCTATTCCATTCCATTCCATTCCATTCCATTTCTTTCTATTCCATTCCACTCCTCTCCATTTCTTTCCTTTCCATTCCTCTCCATTCCATTCCATTCCATTCTGATCCATTCCATTCCATTCCATTCCATTCGTCTCCATTCCTCTCCATTCCATTCCTATCCATATATTCGATACCTGTCCATTCCAATTTTTTCTATTCTATTTTATTCCTCTTCATTTCATTACAGTCCACTCCATTCCATTCCATTCTAATCCATTTCGTTCCATTCCATTCCATTCCTCTCCATTCCACACCATTCCATTCGTCTTTATTCCATTCCATTGCATTCCATTCCACTCCATTCCTCTCTATTTTATTCTATTCCATTCCTGAGAATTCCATTCTTCCCCATTCGAATCCATTCCCATTCTTTCCATTAGTTTCCGGTCCATTTCTCTCCAATCCATTCCATTCCTTTCTTTCCATTCTTCTCGTTTTCAATCCATTCTTTACGATTCCATTTCATTCCTCTACATCCAATTACTCTACATTCGATTCCATACCATTCCATTGTGTTCCCCTCCATTTTATTCCCTTCCTTTCCATTCCATTCCATTCGTTTCCTCAACATTCTATTCCACTCCATTTCATTCCATTCCACTCCATTCCATTCCATTCCTCACCATTCCAATCCATTCCACTCTATTCCACTCCACTCCATTCCATACCATTCCACTCCATTCAATTCCATTACTCTCCATTCCATTCCATTCCATTCTGATCCATTCCATTCCATTCCATTCCATTCGTCTCCATTCCTCTCCATTCCATTCCTATCCATATATTCGATACCTGTCCATTCCAATTTTTTCTATTCTATTTTATTCCTCTTCATTTCATTACAGTCCACTCCATTCCATTCCATTTTAATCCATTTCGTTCCATTCCATTCCATTCCTCTCCATTCCACACCATTCCATTCGTCTTTATTCCATTCCATTGCATTCCATTCCACTCCATTCCTCTCTATTTTATTCTATTCCATTCCTGAGAATTCCATTCTTCCCCATTCGAATCCATTCCCATTCTTTCCATTAGTTTCCGGTCCATTTCTCTCCAATCCATTCCATTCCTTTCTTTCCATTCTTCTCGTTTTCAATCCATTCTTTACGATTCCATTTCATTCCTCTACATCCAATTACTCTACATTCGATTCCATACCATTCCATTGTGTTCCCCTCCATTTTATTCCCTTCCTTTCCATTCCATTCCATTCGTTTCCTCAACATTCTATTCCACTCCATTTCATTCCATTCCACTCCATTCCATTCCATTCCTCACCATTCCAATCCATTCCACTCTATTCCACTCCACTCCATTCCATACCATTCCACTCCATTCAATTCCATTACTCTCCATTCCATTCCATTCCATACCATTCCTCTGCTTTCCATTTCATTCCTCTCCATTCCATTCCATTGCATTACATTCCATTCCTCTCCATTCCATTACGTTCCATTCCATTCCATTCCTCTCCATTCCTTTCCATTCCATTCCTTTCCATTCCATTTCTCTCCATTGCATTCCTTTCCATTCCTCTGCATTCCATTCCATTTCATTCCATTACTATCCACTCCATTCCATTCCATTGCGTTCCTGTCTTTTCTATTTTTCTTCATTCATTCCATTTCCTTCCTTTCAATTCCTTTCCATTGCATTCCATTTCAATCCTTTCCTCTCCATTCCACACCATTCCATTCCTATCCATTCCCTACTTTCCATTCTTTGCATTCCATTCCATGCCATTCCTTTTTATAGCATTCCATTCCATTCTTCTCTATTCCATTCTTCCTCATTCGAATCTGTTTCAATCCTTTCCATTCCTCTCCATTTCATTTCTCTCCATTCCATTCCATTCCGCTGCTTTCCATTTCTATCCATTCTATTGCATTCCCTTCCTCTCCATTCTATTCCATTCCAATCCTTACAATCCATTCTAGTAAATTCCAATCCTTTCCATTGTATTTCATTCATTCCATTCCATTCCTCTCTTTTCCATTCCACTTAATTCCATTCCATTCCATTCGTCTCGTTTCCATGGCAGTCCTTTCCATTCCCTTCCATTCCTCTACATTCATTTTCATTCCATTCCTTTACGTTCCTCACCATATTATTCCTTTCCATTCCTCTCCATTTCATTCCGTTCCATTCCTCTCCATTGAATTCCATGTCGTTCTATTCCATTCCATTAATTTACTCTACATTGTCTGCCATTCAATTCCATTCCTTTTCTTTCAGTCCACTCCAGTACATTCCATACCATTCCATTCCATTGCATTCCATTCCATTTCTTTCCAATATATTCTATTTCATTCCTCTCCATTCCATTCCATTCCTCTCCATTCCATTCCACTTTACTCCATTATAGTACACTTTACTCCATTTCATTCCTCTCCCCATAAGTCCATTCCTCTCCATTCCATACCATTCCATTGCATTGCACTCCATTTCATTCCTTTCAGTTCCATTCCTCTCTATCCAATTCCATTCCATTTCTCTCCATTCCTTTCCTATCCATTCCTCTCCATTCCTCTATATTGCATTCTATTCCATTCCATTCCATTTCTTTCCATTCCTTTAGATTCCTCTCCATTCCATTCTATTCCAGTCTATTCCATTGCATTCTACTCTATTGCATGCCATTCCATACCATTCCTCTCCATTCTTTTCCATTGCATTTCATTCCATTCCTCTCTATTCCATTCCATTCCAGTCCTCTCAATTTCATTCTGTTCCATTCCATTCCTTTTCACTTAATTCCATTAATGTCCATTCCATTCCAATCATCTCCATTCCATTACATTCATTTTCAATCCTTTCCTCTCCATTCCATTCCATTCTGTTCCGTTCCATTCCACTTCGTTCAATTCCATTCCATTCCTCACTGTTCCAATCCATTCCATTCTATTCCACTCCACTCCATTCCACTCCTTTCAATTCCATTACTCTCTGTTTCATTCCATTCCATACCAACTCTCTCCTTTCCATTCCATTCCATTCCTCTCCCTTCCATTCCATTCCTCTTCATTCCATTCCATTCCATCCCTACACATTCAGTTCGATTTCATTCCATTCCATTCGACACCACTGCATTCCATTCCACTCCATTCCATTCCATGCCATTCCATTCCATTCCTCAACATTCCATTCCATTCCATTCCTTTGCTGTCCAATTCATTCCATTTCATTACTCTACTTTCCATTCTATTGCTCTCCTTTCCATTCCATTCCTCTCCATTCCATTCCATTCCATTCAATTCTATCCATTCCATTCCCTTCCCTTAAATCCTTTCCATTCCATTCCTTTCCAATCCATTCCATTCCATTCCTTTCCATTCCATTCCATTCCTCACCATTTAATTCCATTCCATTCATTTCCTTTCCATTCCTCTGTATTCCATTCCATTCCATTCCTCACCATTCCATTCCGTTCCATTGCATTCCACTCCATTCCATTCTTTTCCTCTCCATTTCATTTCTCTGCAATTCATTCCATTCTTCTCCATTCCTTTCCATTCAATTCCTCTCCTTTTAATTCCATTCCTTTCAATTGCATTCCATTCCATTTCTTTCTTCACTATTCCATTCCCTTCCATTCCATTCCTTCTTTTCTTCCCTTTCCATTCACTTCCATTCCACTCCATCACTCTGCATTCCATTCCATTACTTTTCTTTCCATTCTTTTCCATGCCATTCCATTGCATTCCTCTCCATTCCTTTATTGTGCTCTCCATTCCATTCCATTTCATTCCATTACTATCAATCTCATTCCATTCCTTTCCTTACCATTACATTTCCTTCCATTTCATTCCATTCCTCTCCATTCCATTTAATTCCATTCCATTCCATTCCTTTTTATTCCTGTTCATTCCATTGCATTCCATTCAATTCCATTCCTATCCATTCCATTCCATTTCCTTCCATTACTCTCCATTCCATCCCATTCTGACCCTAAAAATTCCAATTCATTCCATTTCATTCAATTCCAATCCATTCAATTACATCCCTCTCCATTCCATTCCATTCATTTCCAATCCTTTACACTCTTCTCCATTCCGTTCCTCTGCAATCCATTCCACACCATTCCCCTCCATTCTGTTCCATTCCTTTCCATTTTATTCAATTCCATTCCATTACTGTGCATTCCACTTACTTCCTTTCCATTCCATTTCATCCATGCAATTCCTCTCCATTCCATTCAATTCCATTCCATTCCTTTCCTCTCCTATCCTTTCCGTTCCATAACCCTTGCATTCCATTCCATTCCTCTCCATTTCTTTCCATTCCTTTCCATTCACTTCTATTCAATTCATCACTGATGCGTTCCATTCCATTCCACACGACTCCATTCCTTTCCACTCCATTGCATTCCATTCCATTTCTATCCATTCCATTTCTATCCATTCCTCAATATCCGTTGTATTCCATTCCACTCCATTACTATCCATTCCATTCCTTTCCACTCCATTCACTTCCTCTCCATTCCATTCCTCAAAATTCCCATCCATTCCATTACATTTCCTTCCCATCCAATCCCTTCCATTCCATTCCATTCCATTCCAATCCATTCCACTTCAATCCATTGCTCACCGTACCTTTCTTCTCAATTCCTCTCCATTCCATACCATTCCACTCCATTCCAATCCTCTACAATCCTCTCTATTTTATTCCTCTCAATTTTTCTATTTCCATACAATACAATCCATTCCATTCCTTTCATTTCCAATCATTTGCATTCCCCTCAATTCAACTACATTCCATTCCATTCCCATCCCTTCCATTCTTTTCCAATCCTATCCATTCCATTCCTTTCTATTCCATTCCTCCCCCTTCCATTCATCTCCATTCCTTTACTTTCCATTCCATTCCTTTCCATTCAATTCCTTTCCATTCCTCGTCATTTCATTCCATTCCATTACATCCCATTCCATTCTATTCCATTCCTCTCCATTCCTCTCCATTCCATTCCATTCCATTCCATTCCTCGCCATTCCTTTCCATTCCACTCCATTCCATTCCATTCCTTTCCATTCCACTCCACTCCATTCCATTCCATTCCTCACCTTTCCATTCCTTTCAATTCCATTCTACTACACTCCATTCCAATAATCTGCAATCCGTTCCATTCCTCTCCATTCCATGTTTCTTCATTCATTTACATTCCATGCCATTCCTCTCCTTCCATTCCATTTTATTCCAATCAAACCTCTCCAATGTTTTCCATTCCAATCAAATCCATTCGTCTCCATCATTTTCCATTCCACTCCCATCCATTCCACTCCACTCTTTGCTTTCCATTCCATTCCTCTACATTCCTTTCCTCTCCATTCCTGTATGTTCCATTCCATTCCAATCAATTCCATTCCATTCCACTTCTTCCATTATTCTCCTTTCCATTCCTCTGAATTGCTTTCCATTCCATTCCATTCAATTTGTTTCCTCTCCATTCCATTCTATTCCATTCCAACACTTTCCATTCCATTCTAATCCATTCCTTTCCATTCCATTCCTTTCCATTCCATGCATTTCCATTCTATTTCAGTCCATTCCACTGCATTCCATTTCATTCTTCTCCATTCCTCTATATTCCATTCCATTCCATTCCAGTCCTTTCCAATCCATTCCACTCCATTCCATTCCTCCCCATTCCTTTTCTCTCAGTTCCTCTGCTTTCCTTTCCATTCTACTCCATTCCGTTCCTCTCCTTTCCTCTCTCTTCCCTTCCTCTCCATTCCTCTATATTCCATTCCATTCCATTCCCCTCCTTTCCCTTCCTCTCCATTTTATTCCTCTGAATTCCACTCCTTCCATTTCATTCCATTCCAATCCTTTGTACTCCATTCCATTAGATTCCATTCCTATTCATTCCATTCCATTCCAATAAATTCCTCTACATTCCATTCCTCTCCATTCCATTCCATTTCTGTCCATTCCATTCAATTCCTCTCCATTACATTCCTTTCCACTGCTTTTTTTCCCATCCCTTCCATTCTATTCCATTCCATTCCATTCCATTCCATTCCATTCCTCTCCATTCTAATCCTTTCCATTCAGTTCCTCAGAAACCCTCTCGATTCCACTCCATTCCCTTCCATTCCTTTCCACTTCATTTCTTTTCAATCCATTCCATTCTATTCCATTCGTGTCATTCCGTTACAGTCCGTTCCATTCAATTCCTTTCCATTCGATTCCACTCCACTCCATTCCATTCCACTACATTGCATTCCATTGCATTCCTCTCCATTCCATTTCTCTCCATTCCGCTATATTTCCTTCCATTCCATTGCAATTCATTCTAATCCGTTCATTACATTCCACTCCATTCCATTCCTCTCCATTCCCTTCCTCAAAATTTGTCTCTATTACATACATTCCCTTCCATTCCTTTCCATTGCAATTCATTCCAATCTTTTCACTGCATTTCATTCCTCTCAATTTCATTCCTCTCAATTCCTCTCCATTCCATTCTATTCCACTCCATTCCATTCTTCTACAATCCTCTCCTTTCCATTCCTTTACAGTACTCCATATTCCACTCCTTTAGAATCCATTCCACTCCTTTCCGTTCTTCTCCATTCAATTCCTCTCAATTTATCTCTATTACATGACTTTCTAAACCAATCCATTCCATTCCCTTCCATTCCATTCCTTTCCATTCCTTTCCATCCCATTCGTTTTTATTCCATTCCAATCCATTCCATTCCATTCTAAACTTTTCCTCTCCATCCATTCCTCTCCATTCCAATACATTCCTCTCCAATACAATCCATTCCTCTCCATTCTATTCTATTGCTCTCCATTCCATTCACTTCTATTCCATTCAACTCCATTCCTCTCCTTTCCATTCCATTCCTTTCCATTTCATTCCATTCCATTACTCTCCATTCTATTCCATTCACTTCCATTTCATTCTGTTCCATTCCATTTCTTTGAAATCCTTTCCATTATCTTCCATTCCTATTCAATCCATTGCATTCCATTCTTCTCCATTATATTCCATTACTCTCCATTCCATTCCATCCCTCTCCTTTCCATTGCATTCCAATCCATTCTATTCCCTTCTTCTACATTGCAATCCATTCCATTCCTTTCCTTTCTAGTCCATTCTCTCCATTCCATTTCATTCCATTCCTGTTCATTCCATTCAATTCATCTCCATTCCATTTCATTTCTTTCCATTCCTTTCCATTCCATTCCATTCCATTTCCGTGCCATCCATTACATTCCATTCTTCTCCATTCCA
>NW_007253141.1:25699-28957 GCF_000164805.1 Carlito syrichta
CCAATTCCTCTCCATTCCATTCCATTCCATTTCTCTCCATTTTATTCCATTCCATTCCTCTCCTTTCCATTCCTCTGCATTCCATTGCTTCCCATTCCTCTCCATTCCACTCCAATCCATTCCATTTCTTTCCTTTGCATTCCATTCCACTCCGTTCCATTCCATTCCTTTCCATTTTCTCCATTCTTTTCCATTACATTCCCTTCCTTTAATTTCCATTTCATTCATTTCCATTCCATTCCCTTTCATTCCATTCAATTCCATTCCTCTCCATTCCTTTTCTCTCCATTCCATTCCATTCCTCTGCTTTCCATTTCTTTCCATTCTATTGCATTCCCTTCCTCTCCATTCTATTCCATTCCAATCCTTACAATCCATACTAGTAAATTCCATTCCATTCCATTCCATTCCATTGCATTCCATCCATTCCATTCCATTCCATTCCATTCCATTCCATTCCATTCCATTCCATTCCATTCCATTCCATTCCTCTCGTTTCCATGGCAGTCCTTTCCATTCCCTTCCATTCCTCTACATTACTTTTCATTCCATTCCATTATGTTCCTCACCATTTTATTCCTTTCCGTTCCTCTCCATTTCATTCCATTCCATTCTTCTCCATTGCATTCCATTCCGTTCTATTTCATTCCATTCATTTCCTCTACATTGTATTCCATTTTATAACATTCCTTTTCTTTCAGTCCACTCGAGTACATTCCATACCATTCCATTCGACTCCATTCTATTTCTTTCCAATGTATTCTATTTCATTCCGCTCCATTACATTCCATTCCTCTACATTCCATTCCATTCCACTTTACTCCATTCCATACACTTTACTCCACTCCATTCCTCTCCCCATAAGTCCATTCCTCTCCATTCCATTGCATTGCACTCCATTTCATTCCTTTGACTTCCATTCCTCTCTATTCCATTCCATTCCATTTCTCTCCATTCCTTTTCTATCTATTCCTCTCCATTCCTCTATATTGCATTCTATTCCATTCCTTTTCTTTCCATTCCTTTATATTCCTCTCCTTTCCATTCTATTCCACTCTATTCTATTGCATTCTACTCTATTGCATTCCATTCCATACCATTCCTCTCCATTCTATACCATTGCATTGCATTCCATTCCTCTCTATTCCATTCCATTCCAGTCCTCTCCTTTTCATTGTGTTCCATTTCATTCCTTTTCACTTCATTCCATTAATGTCCATTCCATTCCAATCCTCTCCATTCCATTACATTCATTTTCAATCCTTTCCTCTCCATTCCATTCCATTCCGTTCTACTTCTTTCAAATCCATTCCATTCCTCACCGTTGCAATCCACTCCATTCTATTCCACTCCACACCATTCCATTCCATTCCACTCCATTCAATTCCATTACTCTCCGTTTCATTCCATTCCATACATATCCTTTCATTTCCATTCCATTCCATTCCATTCCTCTCCCTTCCATTCCATTCCTCTTCATTCTATTCCATTCCATCCCAACACATTCAGTTCCATTTCATTCCATTCCTTTCGACACCACTGTATTGCATTCCACTCCATTCCATTCCATACCATTCCATTCCATTCCTCAACATTCCATTCCATTCCATTCCATTACTTTCCTTTCCAATCCATTCCATTTTATTACTGTACTTTCCATTCTATTGCTCTCCTTTCCATTCTATTCCATTCCATTCCTCTCCATTCCATTCCATTCACAATTCTATCCATTCCATTCCTTTCCCTTAAATCCTTTCCATTCCTTTCCTTTCCATTCCATTCCATTCCTTTCCAGTCCATCCCATTCCTAGCCATTCCATTCCATTCCATTCATTTCCTTTCCCTTCCTCTGAATTAGATTCTATTCCATTCCATTCCTTTACATTCCTCTCCATTCTGTTCCTCTGCAATCCATTCCACACCATTCTCCTCCATTCTGTTCCATTCCTTTCCATTCCATTCAATTCCATTCCATTACTGTGCATTCCATTTACCTCCTTTCTATTCCATTTCATCCATAAAATTCCTTTCCATTCCATTCCATTCCATTCCTTTCCTTTCCTCTCCTATCCTTTCCATTCCATAACCCTTCCATTCCATTCCATTCCTTTCCATTTCTTTCCATTCCTTTCCATTCACTTCTATTCAATTCATAGCCGATGCGTTCCTTTCCATTCCACATGACTCCATTCCATTCCACTTCATTGTAGTCCATTCCATTTCTATCCATTCCTCAATATTACGTTGTAATCCATTCCACTCTATTCCACTCCATTCCATTCCTTTCAACTCCATTCCATTCCTCTCCATTCCATTCCTCAAAATTCTCATCCATTCCATTACATTCCCGTCCCTTCCATTCCCTTCCATTCCATTCCAATCCATTCCACTTCATTCCATTGCTCACCGTACCATTCCTCTCAATTTCTCTCCATTCCATATTATTCCACTCCATTCCAATCCTCTCTATTTTATTCCTTTCCATTTTTCTATTTCCATTACATTACAATCCATTCCATTCCTTTTATTTCCATCCATTGCATTCCCCTCAATTCAACTACATTCCATTCCATTCCCATCCATTCCATTCTTTTCCAAACCTCTCATTTCCATTCCTTTCTACTCCATTCCTCCCCCTTCCATTCCTGTCCATTCCTTTACTTTCCATTCCATTCCTCTCCATTCCTTTCCATTCCTCGCCATTTCATTCCATTCCATTCCATTCCATTCCATTCCTTTCCATTCCTCTCCATTCAATTCCATTCCATTCCTTGCCATTCCTTTCCATTCCACTCCACTCCATTCCATTCCTTTCCATTCCACTCCATTCCATTTCATTCCATTCCTCACCTTTCCATTCTTTTCAATTCCATTCTATTACACTCCATTCCAATACTCTGCAATCCATTCCATTCCACTCCATTCCATATCTCTCCATTCATTTGCATTCCATGCCATTCCTCTCCTTCCATTCCATTTTATTCCAATCCATTCCTCTCCAATGCTTTCCATTCCAATCAAATCCATTCGTCGCCATCACGTTCCATTCCACTCCCTTCCATTCCTTTCGACTCCCATCCATTCCATTCCACTCGTTGCTTTCCATTCCATTCCTCTACATTCCTTTCCTCTCCATTCCTGTATGTTTCATTCCATTCCAATCCATTCCATTCCATTCCACTTCTTCCATTATTCTCTTTTCCAGTCCTCTGAATTGCTTTCCATTCCATTCCATTCCATTCGTTTCCTCTCCATTCC
>NW_007253142.1:0-6476 GCF_000164805.1 Carlito syrichta
GATTCACTCCAGTCTGGGCGACAGAGTGAGACTCCAACTCAAAAAAAAAAAAAAAAAAAAGAATTTCTCTATTATAAACATGTAAAAAACTTTATTTTGTCTGTTTTTTTATGTCTCATTAACATATATATATGTATATGTGTGTATATATATAAATATATTATTGTCATTTAGATTTGTTCTGGACAAGCCACACCCGTAATTTTGAATTTTTCAAAATTACACATATAAACTATCATATGATATTCTCCACAATAAATGTAGTTTATTAAATAAGCGTCATAATAGTTCAAAATGTAAACTGATAGGTAAGTAAAAGTCATACAGTTACATACAGTTATTACAGATAAAAATAATTATATATTTTCACGAGTTATTCTCAGAACAGCTACTTTGACATTATGTTTTGAGGCAATTAGATTGACAATTTATTTCCATGGTGGGTAATATTTGTAAATTAGTTTTAATTAAATATATTCTAAAGAATTATGGGTCTCCTGGACATAAGAATATTTGGTGGTGCTGGTCTAAATAACAAATTGTATACTTAATAATAAATATAGATAATAAAAATTGCATATGTGACTAGAATAAATATATAAGGGTTAAAGCTATTGCTGTAAGAAATATTTTAGAATCCTACATAGGTGAAGAAAAATAGACTTTTAATACTCTTGGGTTTTTTTCCTTTTTGTTTAACTGTCAGTCTCTGATCAATGTTTACAAAATTCTTATATTGTATATAAATTGGGTCTTATTCTTATTCAAATTATTTCCCATATTAATTTTAAATGATAATATACTGTCCTTTGTACAATATTAAAATGTGGTGATTTTTTTTCTACCCAAGAGTAAAGACTGCATTAATCTGAAGATTAATTTAAAAATGAAAAACAAACATATGAACAATTTTGGCATTTTTTAAAAATTGAAAATTTGAGGCTAAAAGAGCTTTCTTGATTGTCAAAATATTGATTTGAAAAAAAAATTTCTTTCAGTTAATTTTTTATGAAGTTAATGTTTTTTTAAACTCTGCATGTTCCATATAAACTTTGAACCAAATATACTATAATTTGGTCCTTCTTTTGGGAAGACATACAGTATATTTAGAAACAAATAATTGATTGAAACAATAATGAAATGCTTACTTTAAAATTGCAAATTTATTTACATGTATATTTTAGTTACTATATTTTGTGTTTTGCATAAAACTCCTTTTAAATATATCATATGAAATTATAATTAGAGCTCTTGTCATTATTGCCTCAATCTCTTATTCTGTAGAACATGTTTATAAAAACAAATAAAACAAACAAAAAACAAAAGTATTGAGTCCAATGGGCTATTTCAAATGTGACTTGGGTATTTACAGATTATGCCTGAGTTACTTAATCTGTACAATGATGTTACTTATTTTACTTCAGAATATAAACTGATAAATTGACACACAAGGATTTGTGAAGTATTTGTAAATCACTTAGAAAGTTTCTAGCATTTTATAGTTACCAAAAACAATGCTCTATTTTCACCATAAGTCCAGGAGTTTGGCTTGTTCTTTAGAGATATACTGGCCATTATCGACTTTTAAAATAAAAGACTGAAAGTGAAAGAGACAAAATACAGAAATGAATTGCAATCTTCCTTATTGTAATATGTAAAATGTTACTGAGGAATACTTTTGCTTCTCTTTCTTAGTTGCAAAATTGGTTATAAAATTGCTTAACTTGTTATGTAAGTATCTCAGTTTCTAAGATATACAGATGTTTTACCTTGCAATGCAATTTTTTATAATTAGCATACTATGAGGAAATGTGTTTCTAGATATAGTTTGAAACAACTAATATCTAGTTGTTTCAATAATTTATGATTTATTAACACTTATTTCCTATCTTCTGTTTACCAGGTAACATCTTAGTTACTAGGGATATCAACTTGTCTGAGAAATTATTGCTGTCTTTAAAAACAATTGCACTCAATCCAAAAGTGAGAAGAAATGTTCTAAACATAATAAAGGAGTATCAATAGTTTTACAGATGACTAAAGTTCTACTTAAATATTTTTCCAAAATTGCAGTAAATTATTTGAAAGTTTGGATAACAATTTCTTAGGCATGGTTGGGATAATGCTCCTATTGATGTCCTGTTCAAATTTAGTATTTGATATTGTCTTATGATCATTTCTAAAATGCCTTCACATCCTCATCAGTAGAAAACCAAAGTGTACTTCTGTCTGCTTCAGAAATAAGTTCATATGACTTACCTTTATTAAGTATGTGTCATATTCTATAACTAATTTGTCTTTTGGCATAGATGTCTTAGTCTACTTAGCTACTACCATACATACCATAAACTGGATAACTTAAGAATAAACGAATTTCTGAAGGTCTGAAAGTATGAGATAAAGACACCAACAAATTCGATGTATGGTGAGGGCTCACTTTCTGATTCAGAGACATTGTCTTCTTCCTATGTTCCTACATAGTGGAAGAGGCAAATAATCATTTTCAGGCCTCTTTTACAGTGGCACTAGTCCTAATTGTGAGGGTTCCACCCTCATGACTTAATCACCTACCAAAATCCTTACTTATTAAAATTATCACCTTGGGGATTAGAATTACAATATAATAATTTTGGAGTATATAAATATTCAGATTATAGCAATAAGATATGAGCTCCTTGGGAACAATTACTTTGTCCTTATTTTGTTTTGGAATTTCTACAGAATAGCTGATTTATTCTGGATAAGTAATTATTATTATTTATATGATGATTCAGTGACAAAATTGACAGACCAAATTTAGTTGGAAATCTGACAATAAATCTACATTTTTAAAAAATGAGATTTATTTATGAGTTGAGAGTATCTGTCTCTGAAACAGAAAGGGAATTTATATTCAGTTTGAATTAATTGATACATATCATCTTATTACTAGCTGAATAAACTCCAATTCAGGATCATATAAATTAATTTATAGTCTTCCATATTCAAGACTGTATTTCCTTTTTTCTTGAATGATAAGGGGAGTCACCTTTTAAATCTACATATGAACCTACAAATGAATCATATTTTCTCTCTAATTTTCTCTGTATTTGAGCACAATATTCTATATCTTCCACTACTTAAAATTTTATTCTATTCCCAGCACTACTAAAATTCACATTCCTCCCCCCAAATACAAATAGGCTCCTTGTTTGTCTTAGTTATAATTTGTTTTAGTTACCAGTTTAGAAGGCATTTTTTTCAGAATGTTTACTTTTAATTACCAAGGTTACATTAGGGCCCTATCATAACTATTTATATATATGTATGTAATATTTTCCAATTTAAATTCTCATGCTGATATACAATTACCTATTCTGTTGTCTTTTTCTCTTACTGGAATATAAGTTGCTTAAGCATGATGGCAGTGTCAGTTTACCTTTGTAGATTGCCCATATCAAAAGGCATTGTTCCTTAGGTAGGCAAATAAAATAGAAGGAATGCTTTAATAATAATAAAATTGTAGAAATGAAATGTAGTCTTTTAATTTCATTACTTGTAAAAAGAATGCTGTATGAGACACTGAAGGAAATATATTAATACCCTGTAAGACTGTGAGTGGAAGAAACTTTTAGATAAAAAGATCCAGTTGTGCTAAAAAAAATACAAAAATACAAAAACCTAGTTTTTTTTAACAAGGTGATTAGATAATGTCAATTTAGATTTTTGTTTACCTTAATGAAGTGGACTAGATGAATTTAAAAGAGTGTAAGATGAATGATGATGCTTATCTTCATACCTGTTTTCTTCTTCTCCACTAAAAGAAAAATACAAGTAAAAAATGTTGAGATGTCACATGTGGTACTCACATGTCTGGGTTGCAAGTCATTGTGTGTTATATGAAGTTATAAAGGCATAAAACTTCTAAAAATATTAAAGCTATTAATTTCATATTGAAAAGTGAGTAATTAAACTACTGGTTTAGAGAAATAAAATATATTTTCCATGTGTTAGTAAATACAGATTCTAGAATTATAAGAAAGGTAATCAGTGCTCACAGGCACAGTGTCTAGCATAGGGAGCCCTCTTAAGTCCATGTAAGTTGATTGTTCCTGGGAAGGAATCCACTTTGTATCCCACATACCCCTTGGAAACCAGGCTGCTGCAACAGCAAGGAAACATAACACCTCCAAAGGAATATAATCAGTCTTCAGATCCACCAGAAAAGAAAATTTGTCAAACTTCTGGTTGGATAAATTCAGAAATATGATCTTAAGGAAAGTCAGTGAAATACAAGAGAACACAGAAAAATCAATGTAATCAGGAACAATTCACAATCTAGATAAAAAGTTCAGCAAAGTTATACATTTCATTAAAAAAGAACCAAACAGATTTACGGAACTGAATAATTTATTAAATAAAAGACAAACTACATCTGAAAACATCAACAATAGAACAAATCAAGTAGAAGAAATAATTTCAGAAATTGAAGACTTGTCTTTTGAAATAACAGAATCAAGAAAAAATTAACTAAAGACAATGAGCAAACTTATGTATGGGACGCCATCAAGTACCCAATTACTCAAAATTTGGCAAAGAAGTAATGAAAATTAAAGAAAATCGATTTAACAAAATATCAGTTGAAAATTGCCCAAATCAAGCAAGAGATTTAAACATTTAGATATTGATAGCTTAGAGATTTCCAAATAGAAGCAATTCAAAAAATCTACTCCATGGCACATTATTGTCAAGCTCTGAAAAGACAAAGAGAGAAGTCTTAAAAGAACAGAAGTATACACTGTTGATTCACATTGTCTCAAACATTTAATATCTGACTGCAAACTTTTGCCGGTAAACTAGATATGAAATGGTAAATAAATGTGATCTTTATTTTCATTTTCTTAATCACTAACATGGGTTTGGCATCTGTTTATGTTTATTAGCTGTTCATTTTTCT
Organism: Carlito syrichta; assembly: GCF_000164805.1. Taxonomy (NCBI): domain Eukaryota; kingdom Metazoa; phylum Chordata; class Mammalia; order Primates; family Tarsiidae; genus Carlito; species Carlito syrichta. The sequence continues at coordinate 4,937 of NW_007253142.1, forward strand.
TCTTCTGTGAGTGCCCTATTTTTCTCTGAATTTTACTACTGCTTTCAAGATGATTTTTTGAATGACAAAGCCTTTCTTCTTGATTTGTGATTTGGCCCTTTTTATATAATATGTTCTACATACTAAAGTCTGTTAAAAGTTATTTATTTTATTTAATTAATTAGTCATTTCTGTGTCAATGTTATGTAAATTTAAGCATTCAAGTTCTATATTTTTACTTTATTATATTGTAGCATGAGTCTCTAACCTTAATATTTTCTTTGTTCAGAATTTTATAATATATTATTATGTCTATTTTTATGGTTTAAAGTCAGAGTAATATTTATTAAGCTCAAACATTTTAAATGTTGATTACTAAATATCTTTTAATATTTAGTTTCACTCAGAAATGACATTGTTTCTCTAATATCTTAAGAAAATGATGTTTTCTTTTATTTCCGATATTTTACAAGAAGAAAATATTTCTTAGTTCCCTTTTCTGTGCTAGTTCTTTATTCTTACAATTCATAAAATTTGACATATAGATAACAACATAAAAACTGCATCAAAAATAATATATTCGAGAAGAAAAAAATATTGAAAATGAAACAATGTAAATAAATATACTATATTTCTATATTACTTTTCTTTTTTGTATATTTTGCTGCAATTGTCTTTATTTAGACCCCCCTTTTTCAGAAAGCAGGATTTATTGAGGGGACCCAAAGGAGTTGTCCAGATTCTTTTTAAAATTCTACTTTCTAAACTGTAGACATATTATCCATATAATTCCCAATTCTATGTAGGAAAAGGAGATGCCAATTATAAAGAGTACAGACTAAATAGAGAAGAAATAAATCAATTTTAGTTTTATTTTCAAAACCAGCAGATACAACATTTTACAAATTACTATGACCCAAGACAGTAAGCCATGTAATAAAAGAAACAGCTAGCAATTTTGGTCAGGGAATGTCTTTTAGAATATACATCTGTGAATTCTATATTCTGTGTAGTTGCTAATAAAAGTTCAATTCTTCCCCATTATGTGTTGCTTCTTTGTTACTGATTATTAAAGATTTTTATGAAACTTAGAATATGTAGAAAATGAACTTCTCATTTTATTTTTAAAGCTGGAGTCTCACTTTGTTTCCCAGGCTGGAGTGCAGTGGCTTGGGCTCAGGAGAGCCTTCCACTTCAGTCTTCCAAGTAGTCACCAGGCTTAGCTAATTTTCTGATTTACCATAGAGATGAGGTCCCTCCATGTTGCTCAGGTTAGTCATGGTCCCCTGAACTCAGGCAATTCTCTTGCCTCCACCTCCCAAATGGCTGAGATGAGTCACCACAACTGGCAGATCACTCATTTTAATGAAATTATTCTGAACTTCTGGTGTTCATAAAAATAAAACATATATTTGATATTATTTAATGATTTTGAATTACCATTAAGTCTTTTCATAATTGATGAACTTCAAGCATTCAAGCCAACTACAAAAAAACCCATAATTTTTCTTTGGCCTACTTAGCTGGAAATGAAGTTTACCCTTGGTTCCACCCTGCAATA
>NW_007253143.1:0-1045 GCF_000164805.1 Carlito syrichta
TAGCTCATCCTTCCATCCAGGTGCCCACCAGCTTCATCCTCCAAGTTCAACTCTAGCCCCGTGTTTTTTAAAAAGGACTCTCTCTTCTCTTGAGTGAACTGTTGTTTTTAGTTCAGCCTCCTCACCGAATTCTTCTGTTCATGCATCTGTGCAGACCATGTGGAAAGTACGGGTGGTCGATCTAGTTCCGGTTGTGGCCCCCTCCACATCTCTTATTGAAATGTGACCTCCAGTGTTAGAGGCGGGGCCTAGCGGGAGGTGACTGGAACCTGGGAACGGATTTCTCATGATGACTTGGGACCGTTCTTGGGATCTAGAGTTCACATGAGCTGTTAGTTCCCACGAGAGCTGACCGTTTAAAAGAGCCTGGCACCACCTTCTCTTTCTTGTTCCTGCTCTTGCTATGTGACATGTCCTCTTCAATTCTGCTCTTCTCCGTGGCTGCAAGTTTCCTGAGGCAGCACCAGAAGCTCAGCAGATGCTGGCATCACGTGAGCCAAAGGAAAACTTTTTTCTTTATAAATGGCCCAGGCCTCAGGCATTTCTTTATTAATGCAAAATGGCTAATAGAGTGGTTGTGTTATGTTCCCACAACCATCTCACTCTTCCCTTCTCTTGACTGATGTAGCAGTCAGGATCCCACCAAACCCCACCTGTGTGCTGCACTGCTCCCCAGAATGGATCCATCATAAGGAGCAGCTCAGTTGCTTCAGTAAATATAGAGAGACTGAATCCTACTAAAATCCGAATATCAGTTTGCATTTTAAATAACACAATTATTCTGTGTATGTGTATTACTACTTAACAGTTGTTATTTCAGCACTGCAAGAGGGTTCCAATATTAAATTACTAAATATTAATTCACATTCCATTTTCAATTATATTTACTATCCAAAATTAACTACTATTAAAATATCAGTAGATACTGAGAGGGCATCTGGTAAAATGCAGCAGATTTTCTACTACAAATTTTAAGTAAAAAATTGAAAGCCCCATAATGATTGACTTTAAAAGTATATATTTTTTTAGATTGGTCTTAAGAAAA
>NW_007253143.1:1170-2398 GCF_000164805.1 Carlito syrichta
TTATATTACTCTGTTTTCTTTTAAATGTTTGGAATTTTCTATATTAAAAATTTCCATTTAAATTTTTACACTAAAGAAGTATTGAAAAGGTAATAGATGCTGAAATGATTGGGAGACTGGGTTAGAGGGAGGCCATTATGATCAGAGAGCAACGTAGGAGGAGATTTGGTGTCCTGATTCCTGATCTGTGTGGCAGTTGCATCCATATTCGCCTTTACAATCATAATTATTCTAAAACCTTTATGTGCAAATGTACATATACAGATACACATACCTATAACACAAACATGATGCATACATATATGTTTTAGGTACTCTTCTGTATGTATGTGCTAGCTTATAATAAAAATGATGAGAAAAGAAATGACTTATTTTTTTCTCACATATCAAGACAAAAGATAGGCAGTCCAGAAAAAAGAAAAAGATATAAGTAATGGATATTTAAAACATCATAATGCCAATTAAAGCAGCTTGCTATTGTTGTTAAAAAAAAGATAAATAAAACACTAGACCATAGTAGGAAGCCAGAAAACAGAAAAAAATACAAATAAATCGATATCTTATTTCAGTTGGAGAAAGGTGGTTTTATATTTATTTTTTATTTTTGAGTTGGAGTCTCACTCTGTCGCCCAGACTGGAGTGCAGTGGCCGCTTCCGGCCACCACAGCCTTGACCTGCTGGGCTCCGGCGATCCTTCCGCCCCAGCCTTCTGAGTAGCCAGAACTACAGGCGTGCGCTACCACATCCGGCTGATTTTTGGATTTATTGTAGAGATGAGGTCTTGCTGCCCAGGCGGGTCTCGAATCCACAGGCTCAGGCAATCCACTCACCTCAGCCTCCCAAAGGTGCGGGATTACAGGCTGAGTCACTGAGCCCGGCTGAAAGGTGGTTTTTAAAATAAATTAGTTTGGCCAGGCATGGTGGCTCAAGCCTGTCATTCCAGCACTTTGGGAGGCCGAGATGAGAGAACTGCCTGAGCCCATGGGTCCAAGAACAGCATGAGTAACTTGGCAAGGCCTCATCTCCACAATAAAAAAAAAAAATTAGCTGGGTGTGATAGTGCGTGCCTGTAGTTCTGTGTCGGTGACCTGCACTGACCGAGGTGGGGTTAGGACCGCACTGGTGAATCAGAATGGAGAGAAGAAACCACACGGAGGCAGCTCTTCTGGGAACAATCTGGCCAAGACTGAAGCCAATTTTATTCAAACTTTTTCCAACTTATATACCA
>NW_007253143.1:3103-5240 GCF_000164805.1 Carlito syrichta
TCATTAGTACTAATAAGTATAAAATTATGAACTTATCTATGTCTATAAAACTTAATTCAATGACATTTAACCTAAAACCTAAATCTGATTGCCTATTACGTGGAAACTACGTACATCTCAAAACCTGCCATGCCACTTAAAACAATGAACTGCACAGTTGCCATGACGACAGCTGGGGACTGAAGCAAGCTGAAAGTAACTGCACGTACAAAAACCAAGAACATTCTGCTTGACCAAAGGCAACATAACAAAACTATTATCACAGTTATAACGTCTAATCTTAACCCCAAGTGAAACTACATACTAGAACAAAAACTAATCAATCAGTTTACCAGGAAATAACAGCTAAAAATCTTAAGAAGAAAAACAGTTTAGAAAGAAAAAGAGATATAAAATAATTCTGCTGTGCATTTTTCATAGGATATAATAAGATTTTATTTTAGACTGTCACTTCCTAATATTGAAAATTCTGTTGTCTTATAATACACTGGTTACTATTCATATGTACACACTTGATGTTATATCCTTGTCTCAGAGGTGACCTTCTGAATAGGCCTTCATAGGCCTCAGCTGTGTGGTTACAGATGTTGGCTCCCAACAGTTCTGGCTACTTGAAAGGCTGAGGCAGAAGGATTGCATGAGCCCAGTGGATGGATGCTTGGGAGGCTGTGAGCATGCCCAGCTTGGACGATGAAGTGAGACTCCAACTCAAAAAACAAATAAATAAATAATACTTAATAATTTTCTATCCATAGAGAAATAAAGTTCTTCAGAGCATATAAGATTTCATGTGGACTAAACATTTAAATATCAAAAAAGAGACAAAAAACTTAGCTGGGCATAGTGGCTCATGCCTGTAATCCCAGAACTTTGGGAGGCAGAGGCAAGAGGATTGCCTGAGCCTAGGGGTTCAAGACCAGCCTGGGCAATGTGGCAAGACCTTGTCTCTACAATAAATAAAAAATTTAGCTGGGCATGGTAGCATGCACCTGTAGTTCCAGCTACTTGGAAGACTGAAGTGGAAGGATTGCCTGAGCCCAGGTTGAAGCTACAGTGGCCATGAGAATACAGATTTTGGAATTCAAACAATAAAGAGCCACCAGAATGACTAGTCTAAAACCACATACCCGGATATCAAGGAATTGATGAAAAGGATAAACGAAAACAAAGAAAGACAGGAAGAAAGAATGAAGCATTTGGTAACTGAGAAGATGGCATAAAAAGCATAGTAAATGAAACAAATAACAAACTGACAATCATGGAAAGCAGAATTAACCAAGCAGAAGAAAGAATAAAAGAGCTGAAGACCAAAATATGGAATTAACCCAAACTGATAAAAACATAGAAAGGAAGCTTAAAAAGATGGAACAAAGTCGCCAAGAGGTGTGCAATTATACAAAGAGGCAGAACTTAGACCTGAGGCAGTAATGGAGACAGAGACTACCCTGGAACAAATATTTCATGAAGTTATCCAAGAAAACTTCCCTTGTCAGAGACGTGGTCACCCGAAAAGAGATTTAGAAAACCTCTGCAAGGCATCAAGTGAAAAGACCAACTCCTAGACACATTAATTTGCTTACACAAAGTAAATATAAAATAAAAAATCCCAAAAGCAGTGAGCGAGAAAGGTCAGACTACCTACTGGGGAAGACACCACCCCCCCCCAAAAAAAATAGCTAGGCATGGTAGCATGCATCTGTAGTTTTGGCTACTTGGAAGGCTGAGGTGGAAGGATCACCGGAGCCCAGCAGGTCAACACTGGGGTGGTTGTGAGTGTGTCACTGCACTCCAGCTTGGGTGACAGAGACTCCAACTAAAAAATAAATACATACATACATACATACATGCATAAATATCAACACCAACAAAATTCCCCCAAAACCAACAAACTCATGGACACTAAACAGCATGATGCTGAACAACTCCTAGGTTAACACAGAAAGCAAAACAGAAATTAAAATTTTCCTGGAAACAAATAAAAACAAATAAACATCTCCAAACCTCTGGGATGCCATGAAATCAGTACTAAAAGGGGAATTCATATCTCTGTCAACACACATCAAGAAAATGGAATGATCACAAATTAACAGTCTAACAAATCACCTAAGGGAGCTGGAAAAACAAGACCACCAAAACC
>NW_007253144.1:0-750 GCF_000164805.1 Carlito syrichta
AGACTCGCTGGAGCCCAGTGGGCTGAAGCTGCATTGGCCAGGAGTGAACCACCACTCCAGCCTGGTGATGGAGTGAGACTCCAACTCAAAAAAAAATGGAAAAGAGGGAAAAAAAGAGCATCCAGTTTTGTATAGAGTTGGGATTACAGTGAACAGAGATCATTTGGGAAGGAGACACCAGACTTGGGCCTAGAGTTCCCGAAAGAAGGTGGATTGGCAGAAAATCAGGCTGTGGCTTTGGGAGGTTGAGGTGGGACTGCTGGAGCCCAGGGGTTTGGATCAGCCTGGGCCACGTAGTGAGACTCTGTCACTCCTCAAAACGCAAGCAATGGAGTTACACAGTGTGGCGTCCATGATCCAGGGCATATGGGATGCGGTGGCTTCCATCCCAGCCTGTTGCTTTGTGTCCTCCCACCAAGACAACATGCAAGTCCAGGCCAGGCACCATGACTCACAGCCATCAGCCCTGTACTCTGGGAGGCTGAGGCGGGAGGCTGCATGAGCCCATGGGTTAGAGACCAAACTGGGTGACATGGGCAGACCTTGTCTTGGAGAGAGTCTTCCAAAATAGAGTCAGGCATGTTGGACCCAGGAGTCCCAGCTGCTTGGGGGACGAGGCAGGAGGACCACCTGAGTCCCACATGTCAAGGTCCTGGGAGCCACGATCATGCTGTCATGCCCCATGCCGGGCCGACGGCATCTCCAGCTATCAAAAGGCATCACACGTGCATCACGATGGGTGTTCATGGT
>NW_007253144.1:1740-5641 GCF_000164805.1 Carlito syrichta
CTCAGGTTACCCTCTCGCATCAGTCTCCCAGAACTTCTGCCAAGAAACACCAGGGACACATCCCTCACCGAGGGATATTTCTCCCCTCTGATACCATTATTCCTGGCTCTAAATCCAGTCCTCCTGTGAAAAACACCATGCACAGTTGAGAATCTGTGTATGGTTCTGATATTTTTGAAGACAGGGTCTGTCTCTTTGGCCCAGGCTAGGTTCTGGGGACACGACCGTTGTTCACTGCCAGCCTCAAAATCACACTCTGGCAATTCTCCCACCATAGCCTCCTGAGTGGCCGGGATGATGGGCATCTCAACCCCAGATCCCCTGTTTGAATGAGTGTGGAGACGCTGTTACCCTGTGTGGCCTGGGCTGGCCTTGGGCTCCTGGGCTCCAGCCATCCTCCTGCCTTGGCCTCCCTGATCACAGGATTCCAGGCAAGGGTCACTGTACAAGGCCTACGGATTCTTTTGTGATGAAGGCTTGGGGCCTGGTTCAAGGGCTTTGCCTCATCATCCCATTGATTTGGGAGGTTGAGACCAGTGACTGGCCCAAGCCCACAGGCCGAGACCCAACTGGGCACCTTGGCGACACCTCATCTCTACCCTCAATCCCAAATGAACCTGGCGTGATGGTACGCGTCTGTCCTTCCGGCTGCTTGGAGGCCAGGAAATAGTTCTGCAGAACTGGGCAGGCTGAGGCTGTGGTGGCCGGGAGCGAGCCACCTCCCTTCATCCTGGTCAAAGAAGTGAGACTCAGACTAAAATAAAAAAAGGAATAAGGAAAAACAAAAGAACAGCATCCATTTGTGAATGGTGTTGGGATCATTGTGAACAGAGATCTCTTGTGAAGGAGGCCCCAGTCTTTGGCCTAGAGTTCCTGAAAGACAGTGGATCAGCAGACATTCGGGCTGTGGCTTTGGAAGGCCAAATCAGGGGACTGCTGGAGCCTGGGAGTCGAGACCAACTTGGACCATGTAGCGAGACCTCGTCACTCCCCGGAACACAAACACTGGAGTTGTGCATGTTGGTGCCCGCGGTCCCGGATACATGGTATGCAGTTGCCTCCATCCCGGGACATTCCTTTGCCTCACCCCTGGTGACAGAATGTGAATCCAGGCTGGAAACCATGGCTCATGGCTGTCAGCCCTGTCCCCTAGGAGACTGAGGCAGGAGGCTTCTTGAGCCCAGGGTTCAGAGACCAGCACTGACAACGTGGCTAGACCTCGTCTTGGCGAGAGGTCCCCAAAATTGAGTCAGGCATGGTGGCCCCCAGATCTCAGCTTGGAGGCCAAGGTGTTAGGACCGCCTGAACCCTGCAGATCAAGGTCCCAGGGTCAGGATAGGATGCCACACCCCAGCCCGGTAGATGGAGACACCAACAACAAAATAGATGCCTCCCACGAGTGTCACAACAGGCTTCTATGGCTCCCCAGATAAAGTTTTGCATGGGTGGGGGATGATGGAGTGTTTGGGAGAGTGAGGGGCCCTCCCTCTGCCAGAAGGTGGCAGACAGGGTGACTTGAAACTGGGTTGGCAGCGGCACTGTCAGTCTGCCTTGATTGCTCTGCACTTGATGGCAGTCCTATCTCTGGGCCCTCTGTTCCATGAGCACACACATGTCTTTTCTGTAGGGCATGAGTGTGGAGGGTGGAGGCAGGTCTTCTGGGGCAAGTGGCCAAAAGCAAGACAGGGACGTGCCAAGTGGCAACCTTTGAAACCTCTTGCAAATGACAGGCCAGAATGTGCCTTTTCCTCTCCCATACATGAGGGTGACTCCTCGTGCTGGGTCACAGGGGTGGTGGTGATTTTTATTATCTGGAGTCAGAATCCTGCTGTGTCACCCAGGCCGGAGCACAGGGCCATGCTCAGAGCCACTGCAGACTCCACTTGCTGGGCTCAGGCAACTCTCGTGGCACGGTCCTAAGATTAGCTGGAACCACAGGCCTGCGCCACTATGCCCAGCTAATCTTTGGTTTTATTTTCGATGGCTGAGATGAGGTCTCACCCCATGTCCTGGGCTGGTGTCAAACCCGCAGCCTCAGCCCGTCCACTCGCCTGGGCCTCTAAAGGATTGGGATGCCAGTCTGGGTCCCTGAGCCCGGCCTGTGGTGGTGATGGTGGTGGTGGTTGGTATTATTATTCTGAGTCAGAGTCTCGCTCTGTCACTCAAGCCAGACAGCAAGGGCCTGCTCTTGGCCACTGCAGCCTCCACTGTCTGGGCTCCACTGATCCTCCCGCAGCAGCCTCCCAAGTGACCGGTATGGCAGGCATGCACCACCATGCTTGACTCATTTTTTGACTTTTTACAGAGATGAGGTCTTGTCAAGGTGCTGGGTGTTGTCTCGAACCAGGAGGCTTAGGCCATCCTCTCGCTTCAGCCCCCCAGAGCACTGTGATGACACATGTGAACCTTCGTGCCCAGCCTTCACACCCAATCGGGGACCCATCACAAGGCCTGCTCCCTTACAAAGACCAAGGGCCCCGGAGAGGGTGACCAGATTTGACCGTTGAGCCAATCCCAAGGGGAGTGCCTAGTGCAAGGGCGTTTCTCCACTGGGCACACACTTCTCTGCCTGCTTCATTCCCCAGGTTTTGCCCGCTGGCACCTCCCAGGGGCCACCTCAGGGAAAGGGAGGGCATGACTCTCAAAACTTCAAGTGGGCGGGGATGGCTAGGTGGCTCACACTTGTTTCCTTGGCATCCTGAGAAGCTGAGATGGGAAGATGTCTAGATCCCTGGAGCTCGAGACCAGGGTTGACACCATTACAAGCCCTCAACTCAATCCTAAGCAAAAAGCAGAAAACCTTGGGCAAGGGCAGGCCTCGGCGGGAGGATGGCCTCAGGACCAGAGTTCAAGACCAGGCAGGAAGACCAGGATGTCGAACAAATGGAAAGCCTGTGATCACAGCAGTTTGGGAGGCCAAGGCCGAGAGGATAGACCGAGTTGGGTGGTTTGAGAGCAACCCTGGCAACCTAGTGAGGAAAGAAAAGAAAGGAAGAAAGAAAGAAAGAAAGAAAGAAAGAAAGGAAGGAAGGAAGGAAGGAAGGAAGGAAGGAAGGAAGAAAGAGGAAGGAAGGAAGGAAGGAAGGAAGGAAGGAAGGAAGGAAGGAAGGAAGGAAGGAAGGAAGACAGAAAGACAGAAAGACAGAAAGAAAGAAAGAAATCCATTCTCCTTCATACCTGCCCTCAGACCTTCCCCCCCCACAAACCCTCATATGAGGGTCCCCCAAGCTAGGCACCTTCCAGGCCCAACCCCCCCAAAGTCTGCCCCCACTTTGGTGTGGGAATTCCCGAAGCTCCCTGACTGGGTTCCTGCTGGCTTTCCTCTCCGAGGTGACAAATGTGCCCCAGGCAGGCTGACCCTTCGACTCGGTAACAAGGAACTTACACCAAAAATGCCAGGGACACATCTCTCACCCAGGGACACTTCCCCCCATTCCAATCTCATTTTTCCTGACTCTAAAGCCAGTCTCCCGGTGAACTAACCATGTGCAGTTGAGAATCTGTGTACGATTCTGATGTTTTTGTAGACAGGGCTCATTTTGTTGGTTTTTTGTAGAGACAAGGTTTTGCCAAAGTTTGCAGGCTTGTCTCGAACCCAGGGTCTCAGGCCGTCTTCTTGCCTCAGCCTCCCAAAGTGCCAGGGTAACAAGAGTGAACCCCCATGCCCAGCCTTCACACACCTCTTTGGGCCCCACCACGAGGCCCATTTCCTTCAGATGACCCAGTACCCCAGAGAGTGCAGCTGGGATCATCTGGCAAGCCTGACCCAGGACAGTGCCTGGGTCAAGGGCGTGTCTCTGCTGGGGCACCCAGCCTTCCACCCACCTCGTTCCTCATGGTGGACCCGCTCACTCCCCCAAGGACTTCCTTCCTAAGGGAAGGGTATGACTCTCAAGTCTTC
>NW_007253145.1:0-1182 GCF_000164805.1 Carlito syrichta
TCAAGGCGTCCTGTAAGAGCAGAACACGAATCAGGGTTTTGATGCATGAATCTGGTTAGATGGAGTCCTCATATACAGGCAACTACACGACTTCTGTAAGAAAGAATAAGTAATCTGGGTTACACTTGTTGTCAATCCCCAAAAAACTACAGAGTGTATTGCTAAGGGCTAAACAAGATTCAGGGATTTGAAGCAGGGATGTGGCTAACAGTCTGCATTACAGAAAACCTTTCAGCCTCTTGCCTAGGAAAAATAGGGAATGTGTTTTACACGGTTCCTCAATCACAAAATCTACATGGCGTCTTGCTAAGCGCTAAACAAGATCAGGGTTCAAAACAGGAATCTGGGGAAAGGGTGTCCTCATATGCAGGACACTGCATGGTCTCTAGCAAAGGAAGAATACAGAATCTACGTTACCGAGTCCTCAATACGTAAAAATTCTCAGAGCGTCTTGCTAACGGACAAACAAGAATCAGGGCTTGGAACACCCCTCATGTGGTGAAGTTCTTTAGCTTGTGGATACTACGAATCAGTCAATTCAGGACTCCAGCAACATTTGGGTCCCCTTGATCATTGTAAAGAGGTATCTGGCCCTACAAGCCCGTTAGGTTCCTCGGGACAACTAATGCCAGATTACAGGATGAAAAGGATCATCTTGCCAAATTTGGATGTAACTATGGTCTTAAGAAGGACCTTGTAAGTCTTAAACTTTCTTTTGTCCTTTTATTTTGAGAAGGGCCGATGGTTTTGCAGTTGCCAAATATCTAGTAAGTATTTTTAAAAGTAAACAGGAATCATGGATTCTTCATCCCTAGGAAACGCCTGGGCAGCTGTCCTTTGGATACAGTGTTTTGTAATCCACATTGACAGGGAAAATCAGGGCATCTTGCTGAGAACGAAAAGGGAATCCGGGTTCCTGGAGTTCTCATTCGCAGAAGTCTACAGGGCCTCTTGATAATGTTTAATCAGGAATCTGGGCTTCTAGGTCCCCACATTGTTAGGGTGTCTTTTACAGGGAAGAAGGAATCTTGGATTCCAATTCCCCCAAGAATCTTCTGGGAGTCTTACTATTGTTATCCAAACAACTTGATTTCTGCATCACCAGGAAATGTCTCAGTGTATTGTTGAGAATGAAGCAGGAATCTGAGTAATGCGGTCCTCATATACATGATACTACACTAC
>NW_007253145.1:2477-6842 GCF_000164805.1 Carlito syrichta
CCCAGCACCCTTCTGGTTTCTTGATTGTTATAACCAAGAACCAGTCTCTGCAACTCAGTTGGTGTCCTCAGGACAACCAAACCAGATTCCAGGACTAAAAGAATCATCTCGCCATATTTGTGTGTAACACTTGTCTTAAGATTTTTGCCCTGTTATCATAAAACTTCCATTTGTGCATCTATTTGATATGGGCTGTGGCTTTTGAGGTTGCTAAGCATGTAGTACGTGTTTTTAAAGGTAACCAGGAATCACGGATTCTACGTCCCTGGGAAAAAACTGGGCATTTGTCTACTTGCATACAGAATTTTGGAATCCAGATCACCAGGGAAAATTAGGGCATCTTGCTGAGAATGAGAAGAGATTCCGGGTTCAGGGAGTCCTCAATCATCAAAATCTATATGGCCTCTTGATAAGTTTAATGAGGAATCTGGGCTTGTAGGTCCCTACATTTTTCAGAGCTACTTGCTGGGTGGATACCGAAAATCTCTAATTCAGATCCAAGACGATTCCGGTCCTCTAGATAGTTGTAATCGAGCATCTGGACATACAATTTCTTTTGTTTCTTGTGAACATCTCCAGCCTTAATCCAGTTCCCCAGGAATCAATTGGCATTTTGCGACAAAATCCCTCACTTCAGGCTACCTCAAAATAATGAAATCTCTTGTGGTCAGGCTGGTGGGAATTGGGATATTGCTTTTAGTGTATTCCACATTTGCACACTTTCTTGTTTAGTGGAATCTGGTAACTTAGATTACAGTTCCCAGGTATTATATGGGAGTCTTTCTATTGATATCCAAACAACTGGAATTCTACATTCATCAGGAAATATCTCGGGTATTGCTGAGAATGGAGCAGGAATCTGCGCAAAGGGAGACCTCATATACGGGAAACTACATGGCCTCTTGCTACGGGAGAAAAAATAATCTGGGTCACACGAGTCCTCAAATCTCAAAAACGTACAGGGAGTCTTACTAAGGGAGAAAGAAGTATCAGAGATTTGAAGCATGAATCTGGGGAATGGGAGTCCTGATATATAGGAAACGTCACAGGCTCTTGCTAAGGATGAATAAGGAATCTGGGTTACTCTTGTTCTCAATCCTAAAAAACTATAGGGTGTCTTTCTAGGGGCTAAACAAGAATCAGGGCTTCGAGCACCCTTCATGTTTTAGAGCTATTTGTTATTTGGATATTACAAGTCAATCATTCCTGGACTCCAGCACCACTCTGGTACTCTAGATAGTTGTGAACGAGAGTCTAGCACTACAAGTCCATTTAGATACTCAGATCCTCTGATGCCAGATTGCAGGACACAAGTAATCCTCTCGGATTTTTTGTATGTAAGCTGTAACTTCAGTGTTACCTCGTACTCCAGAATCTTCATTGGCTCCTCTGTTTGAAATTAGGACTTTGGGTTTTGGTGTTCAAATTTTTAGGAGGCATTTTTTGGAGGGAACCAGGAATCTTAGAATCCACATCCCCATGCATATTCTTGTCATCTTTCTATGGGTACACAAGAGTCAGAAATTCCAGGTCAACAGGAAACATCTCGTCGTTTTGCATAGAATGAAATAGGAATCTGGTCACTGTGTCCCTTGAAAGTGTCTTCACATGTTACGAAAAAGGAACCAGGAAACTCGGTTTCCATGTAACTTGCAAACATCTGGCCAATTGCTAACTTATCCGTGGCTTAAGACAGTGTTCATACTTAGGAATCGACAGGGACTTTAACTAAATGCTTATCTGGAATCTGCGAATCCTGGTCCCCATATTATTCAGAGCAATGTCCTATATGCATACCTCAAAACGGACATTACTGATCCCCAGGATCGTGCTGCCCCCCTTGATAGTTTTAACTGAAAATCCGGCCTACTGGTCCGTTTGTTTCACAGGGTCCTGAAAGGCCAGATTCCACAATCAAAGGATCATCATGCCATTTTTTTATGTGACCACTGGCTTCAGGTTAGCTTGTAGTCTAGAAAATACTGCTGGAATTTCGTTTCGGTGTTCATAATATGGGATTAGGGGTTCCCACATATTAAGGACGTATTCTTAAGGGGGAACCAGCAATCTTGGATACCAGGTCCCTGGGAAACTTCTGGCCCTATGTGTATTGGTATGTAAGAATTTGGACATCCACATCACTAGAAAAAGTCCGGGTGTCTTTCTGATAATAAAAAAGGAATCTCGGTTAAAGGAGGCCTCAATCCATGAATTCTGCAGTGCCGCATTTTAGGGGCTTATCTGGAATTTGGGCTTCTAGTTCTCCAAATTCTTCAGAGCCACTTGCCCCTTGGAAAGGACAAGTATCATTATAAATTACCAGCAGTCTTCTGGTTTCTTGATTGTTATAACCAAGAACCAGTCTCTGCAATTCATTTGGTTTCGTCGGGACAAGTAAACCAGATTCCAGGACTGAAAGAATCATCTCGCCATATTGTGTGTAACACTTGTCTTAAGATGTTCCTAATTACAGATCCAAGATGATTCTCATCCTCTAGATAGTTGTAATCTAGCAACTGGACCTACAATTCCTTTTGTTTCTTGTGAACATCTTTGGTCATAATCCAGTTCCCGAGGAAACAGTTGGCATATTGCGACAAAATTCCTCACTTCAGGCTACCTCCAAATACCGAAATTTCTTGTGGTCATGCTGGTGGGAATTGGGAAATTGGGTTTTAGAATATTACACATTTATACGATGACTTGTTAAGGGGAATCTGTTAACTTGGATTACACTTTCCAGGTACTATATAGCAGTCTTTGTATAGATATCCAAAGAACTGGAATTCTGCGTTCTTCAGGAAATATCTCAGATATTACGGAGAATGGAGCAGGATTCTGCGTAAAGGTAGTCTTCTATGCGGGAAATAACATGTCCTCTTGCTACTGGAGAAAAAGGAATCTGGGATCCACGAGTCCTCAAATCCCAAAAACCTACAGAGAGTCTTACTAAGGGAGAAAAAAGTATCAGGCATTTGAAGCATGAATCTTGGTAATCGGAGTCCTCATATATAGGAAACTTCACAGCATCTTGCTAAGGATGAATAAGGAATCTGGGTTACACATGTCCTCCATTCTAAAAAGCTATATGCCATCTTTCTAAGGGCTAAACAAGAATCAGCGTTTTGAAGCAGGAATCTGGGTAATGGGAGTCTTCATATAAAGGAAACTACCCAGCCTCTTCCTAAGAAAGAATAAGGAATATGGTTTTCACGAGTCCTCAATGCCAAAAATCTACTGGGCGTCTTGCCAAGGGCTAAACAAGAATCACGATTTCAAAGCAGGAATCTGGAGAATGGGAGTCCTCATATACAGGAACCTATACGGGCTCTTGCTAAGGAAAAATAAAGGATCTGGGTTACATGAGTCCTCAATTCCAATAATGTACAGGACATCTTGCTAAGGCCTACAAGACTCTGGGCTTCGATGTCCCCATATTTTTCAGAACTGTTTCCTATGTGGATATTATGTATCAGTCATTCCAGAAGTCCAGCAACATTCTGGTCTTCTCGATCGTTTAAACAAAAATATGGCACGACAAGTCCATTTAGATTCTGGTTCCTCTAACGCCAAATTCCAGGACACAAATAATCATCTCGGGTTTTTTAAATTTAAGCTCTGAGTTCAGAGTTACCTCCTACTCCAGAAACTTCTGGTAGTTCAGCTATTCGGAATTAGTACCTTGGGTTTAGATGTTGCACCATGTTTAGCAGGAATTTTTGGAGGGCACCAGGGTCTTGGTTTCCAATTCCACAGGAACATTCTGGAGTCTTTCTATTGGGAGCCACGGGTCTGGACTTCCAGAGCACTGGGAAACACCTGGTCTTATTGCTGAAAACGAAACAGGAATCTGAGACACTATGTCCCTAGAAAGCTTCTACTCATGTTACCAATATGGAAAAAGAAAATCAGTTTGCATGTGACCAGCAAACCTGGGTAGTTGCAAATTTTTCCCTGGCTTAAGGAAGTTCTCATAACCAGAAGCCTACAGGATTTTTTTAAATGCTAATCAGGCATTTGGGAGTCCCTGTCCCCACATTTTTCAGAACTAATTACTATATCCGTATCAAAAATCTGTCATTACCAATCACCAGGAAACAGCTGCTCATCTTCTTAATTGTAATAGAGAATCTGACAATCTGCTTGGCTATTTCTGCAGGAGGTTGTAAGGCCAGATTCCACAACCGAATGAATCATCTCACCATTTTTAGTGTAATTTCTGGCTTCAGGTTTACCTCCTTATCCAGAAACTACTGGATTAATTTCGTAACTTGGGATTATGTGTTCCCACATATTTAGGACGTATTCTTAAAGGGATCCAGCAATCTTGCCTACAGAACCTTCCTGAACTTTTGGGCGAATGAA
>NW_007253145.1:7501-8441 GCF_000164805.1 Carlito syrichta
TGAGCTTCAAGGTACCTACATATTTCACAGCTAGTTGCTGCGTGGATACCCTAAATCTGTCAATAGAGATCCCCAGGAACATTCTGGTCCTCTTGATAGTTGTATTCGAGGATCTGGCCCAACAGATCATTTTGTGCCCTAGGAACATCTACGAACATGATAAGGCACCCCAGGAATGAAATGGCATATTGGTACAAAATCCCTCAATTCAGGTTACCTCAAACTACAGAAATTTCTTGTGGTACAGCTGGTGGGAATTGGGACACCAGGTTTAGAAGATTCCATATTTTGGGGTGGCCTTGTTAAGGGGAAACAGGAATCTTGAATTGCAGTTCCCCAAGAACCTTATGGGAATCTTTCTCTTGATATTTAAACAACTGGAATTCTAGGTCACCAGGAAATGTCTCAGCGCGTTGCTTAGATTGAAGCAGGATTCTGGGTAATGGGCGTCCTCATGTACAGGAAAACATGGCCTCTTGCTAAGGACGAATGAGGAAATATTTGTTGCACTAGTCCTCAATCCCCAAAATCCACAGGGCGTCTCATGAAGAGGTAACCAAGAATTGGTTTCTGAAGTAGGATTCTGGGTAATGGGTGTACTCATATAGAGGAAACTGCACTATATATTCCTAAGGAAGAAAAAGGAATATGGTTACACGTGTCCTCAATCACAAAAAAAATTTAGGGCTTCAGCTAAGGGCTAAACACTAATCAGGGTTTTTGATGCATGAATCTGGGAAAATGGAGTCCTCATATACAGGCAATTACAAGGCTTTTTGCTAAGAAAGAATAAGGAATCTGGAATACACGTTTTCTCAATCCCCAAAAACCTACAGGGTGCCTTGCTAAGGGCTAAACAAGATTCAGGGATTCGAAGAAGTGTTGTGGCTAACAGTCCTCATTACAGGAAACTGCACAGAACCTTGCTAAGCAAAAATAG
>NW_007253146.1:0-1289 GCF_000164805.1 Carlito syrichta
TTTCACCTCTCTGGTTAGGAAGATGCCAAGGTATTTCAATTTTTTGTGGATATGTGAATGGAATTGTGTTTTTTATTTGGTTTCTGTTTGTTTATTATTGGTGTAGAGAAATGTGATTGTCTTTTGTACATTTATTTTGTATCCTCAGACTTTGCCAAAGTTCTTTATCAGTGTAAGGGAGGTTTTTGACAAATTCTCTCGGGTTTTCAAGGTATACAATCATGTCGTCTGCAAAGATAGATAACTTGACTTCCTCTTTTCCTATTTAGATACCCCTGATTGCCTTCTCTTCTATGATTGCTCGAGCCAGGACTTCCAATACTATGTTGAACAGGAGGGGTGAGAGAAGGCATCCTTGTGTTGTTCCAGTTTTCAGGGGAAATGGTACATATACACGATGGAATACTACACAGCCATAAAAAAGAACAAAATCATGAATTTCTAAGCAACCTGGATGGAACTAGAGACTGTAATACTGAGTGACCTCTCACAGACACAAAGATCCGAGTATCACATATTCTCACTCATATATTGGAACTTAAACAACCAATGCAATACTATACGAAAATGACTGACCATACTGGGAAACTATGGTTGGGGGAGGGAAATGGGATTAACAGTAGCAAATATCTGTCTGGGAAGGGGGAAACACCCCATATCAACAGGGAGCCTAAATGAAACGCAATTGTATACCTAAGTCTTAACTGTCCCACACAACTTCAAAATAAAAAAAAAATGTAACAAGGATTCATGGATTCCACGTCCCTGGGAAACATCTGGGTATCTGCAATTTGTATACAGAATTCTGGAATCCACATAGACGGAAAATCTGGGCATCTTGCTGAGAACTGAATGGAAATCCATGAACGGGTTATTGGAGTTCTCAATCGCCTAAATTTACAAGGTCTCTTGATAAGGTTTCATGAGCATCCTGGGCTTCTATGTCGCCATATTTTAGGGCGTCTTTGGAAAGGGAACCAGGAATCTTGGGGTCCAATTCCACAAGAATGATATGGGAGTCTTTCTCTTGATATCCAACCAACTGGAATTCTAGGTCACATGGAAATGTCTTGGCATCTTGCTGAGAATGAAGCAGGAATTTCAGTAATGAGAGTCCTCATATACAGAACACTACATGAACTGTTGCTACAGAAGAATAAGGAATCTTGCATACACTAGTTCTCCATCCCAAAAACCTATAGAGTGTCTTGCTAAGAGATAACAACCAATCAGGTTTTGGGAATAAGAATCTGGATAATGGGAGTCCTCATATCCAGGAAACTGCACTG
>NW_007253146.1:1838-5247 GCF_000164805.1 Carlito syrichta
GACACTACACAGCCTCCAACCAAGGACGAATAAAGAATTTTTGTTGTACTATTCCTCAATCCAAGAAATTCCCAAGGTGTCTGCTATGGCACAAACAAGAAAAAGGGCTTTGAGCTCCCCAAATGTTTTGGAGCAATTTAGCATGCAGATATTACG
Source organism: Carlito syrichta (assembly GCF_000164805.1). NCBI lineage: Eukaryota > Metazoa > Chordata > Mammalia > Primates > Tarsiidae > Carlito > Carlito syrichta. The sequence goes on from NW_007253146.1 coordinate 1,995, forward strand.
AATCGGTCATTTCAGGACTCCAGTAACATTGTGGTCCTCTTGAAAGTTGTAAAGGAGTATCGGGCACTCCAAGTCCGTTAGGTACCTCGGAACAACTAAGGCCAGATTCCAGAACACAAAGTGTCCTCTTGCCATATTTGGATGTAACTCTGCTCTTAAGGTGAACCCTGTAATCCTTCAGTTTCCGTTTCTCTTTTTATTTTGAGAGGGTATATAAGTTTTGCAGTTACCAAATGTTTAGTATGTATTTTTAAAGGTAACCAGGAATCATGGATTCCACGTTCCTAGGAAACTTCTGGGCATCTGTTTTTTGTATACAGTGTTTGCAATCCTCATCGACAGGGAAATCAGGGTATCTTGCAGAGAACGAAAAGGAAATCAGGTTCCAGGAGTTCTCATTAAACGGAGTCTACTGGGCCTCTTGATAAGGTTTATCAGCCATCTGAACTTCTGTGTCCCTACATTTTTCAGAGCTACTTGCTCTGTGGATATGCTAAATCTTTCTTTACAGATCCACATGAACTTTCTGGTCCTCTTGTTAGTTGTAATCAAGGATCTTGCCCTACACATCCTTTTCTGTCCTAGGAACATCTACGACCAAAATCATGTTCCCCAGAATCAAATGACATATTGGTACAAAATCCCTCGATTCAGGTGACCTCAAACTACAGAAAATTCTTGTGGGCTGGCAGGTCGGAATTGGGATGCTGGGTTGTGAAGATTCCACATTTTGGAGAGGTCTTATGAAGGGGAACCAGGAATCTAGGATTCTAGGTCCCAAAAAGCATTGTGGGAGTCTTTCTCTTGATATCCAAATAACTGGAAATCTCGGTCACCAGGAACTGTCGTGGCATCCTGCAGAATGAAGCGGGAAGCTGGGTAATGGGAGTCGTTATATACAGGAAACAGCACGTAATATTGCTGAAGAAGCATTTGGAATCTTGGTTACATGAGTCCTCAATCGCAAAAACTACAGGCCATCTTCCAAAGAGGTAACCAAGAATCAGGTTTTTGAAGTAGGAATCTGTGTATTTGTAGTCCTCACATACAGTATTGCTAAGCAAGAATAAAGAATCTACATTACTCGTGTCCTCAATCCCAGAAAAAATTTCACGTCGCCTTGCTATGTGTTAAAAACGATCAGGATTTTTTAAGCATGAATCTTGATAAATGGAGTCTTTATATACAGGCAATTGCATGACAGTTAGCTAAGAAAGAATAAGGAATCGGGTTACACGAGTCCTCAATCCCAAAAATCTACAGGACATCTTGGAAAGTGCTAAAAAAGAATCAGAGTTTCAAAGCAGTATCTATGTAATGAGAGTCCTAATATACAGGAAAATAAACAGCCCCTTGCCAAGGAAGAAAAAGAATTGGGGTTATACCAGTCTTCAGTCCTAAAACTCAACAGGCTATCTGCTGTGAACTAAACAAGCATCAAGGTTTGGAAGATGCAACATAGGTAATAGCAGCCCTCATATACAGAATCTACATGATCTCCTTCTATGGAGAAAGAAGAAACCTGTTATACACAGTTCCTCCATCACAATATCTACATGACATCTTGCTAAGGGCTAAACAAGAATCATGGTTTCCAAACAGGATTCTGTGAAAAGGGAGTCCTCATACAGGACACTACAGGGCCCCTCACTAAGGAAGAATAAAGAATCTGTGATACACTGCTCCTTAATCCGAAAAATTATCAGTGTGTCTTGCTACAGGATTAACAAGAATCAGGGCTTCGAACTCGTCTCATGTTTCAGAGATATTTGGCTTGTGGGTATTACGAATCAGTCAATTCAGGGCTCTAGCAACATTCTGTTCCTCTTGAGAGTTGTAAACGGGTATCTGGTAGTACCAGTCCCTTATGTTCCTCGGGACAACTAGGCCAGATTCTCGGAACAAAATTATCTTCTTGCTGTATTTGGATGTAACTCTGTTCTTAAGAAGACCTTAGCAATCCTTAAATTTCCATTTCTACTTTGATTTGGAGAGGGGCCGAGGGTTTTGCAGTTGCCAAATATTTAGTACGAATTATTAAAATGTAACAAGGAATCATGGATTGCACGTCCCTAGGAAACATCTGGGCATCTGCATTTTTGTATACAGAGTTTTGGAATCAACATAAAAAGGGAAACTTGGGGCATCTTGGTGAGAACGGAAAGGGAATCCGGTTCTTGGAGTTCTCAATCGCCTAAATCTGCAAGGTCTCCCTATAAGGTTTAATCAGCAATGTGGGCTTTTATGTCGCCACATTTTTAGTGTGTTTTTGAAAGGGGAACCAGGAATATTGGGTTCCAATTCCACAAGAACTTTATGGGACTTTTTCTCTTGATGTCCAAGCAACTGGAATGCTAGGTCACCAGAAAATGTCTCGGCGTCTTCCTGAGAATGAAGCAGGAATTTCAGTAATGGGAGTCCTCATATACAGAACAGTACACGACCTGTTGCTACGGAAGAATAAGGAATCTTGGTTACACGAGGCCTCTATCCCAATAATCTACAGAGCGTACTGCTAAGAGATAACCACCAATTGTTTTTTGGGAGTACGTATCTGGATAATGGGAGTCCTCATATACAGGACAATGTGCTGTCTATTGCTAAGGAAAATTAAGAAAATTAAGAAATCTTATTTACACGTGATCTCAATCTCTAAAAAACCGTAGGGTGTCTTGCTAAGGGCTAAAGAGCAACTTCGGTTTTTGAAGCATAATCTTGGGAAATGAAATCCTCTTATAGAGGCAACTGCACGGACTTTTCCTAAGAAAGAATAAGGAATCTGGTGACATATGTTCTCAAACTTCAAAAATCTACACGGCTTCTTCCTAAGGGCTAAACAAACATCAGGGTTTTGATGTACGTATCTGGGATAGGGAATACTCATATAGAGGCAACTGCATGGTTGTTGCTAAAAATAAGGAATCTGGGTTATTTGAGTCCTCCGTTCTGAAAATCTACAGGGCATCTTGCTGAAGGCTAAAGAAAAAACAGGGTTTCGAGGCATGAATGTGGGTAATAGCAGTCCTCATATACAGGAAACTACTTGGACTCTTGCTAAGAAAAAAGAAAAAATCTGTTTTCCACTATTCCTCTATCAATAAATCTACATGGCCTCTTACTAAGTGTTAAACACGAATCAGGGTTTCAAAACAGGAATCTAGGGAAAGAGAGTCCTCATATACAGGACACTACACTGTCTCTAACTAAAGAAGAATAAAGAATATTTGTTGTACGAGTCCTCAATCCAAAAAAT
>NW_007253147.1:0-1057 GCF_000164805.1 Carlito syrichta
TTTGTTGGCTGCTCGAATGTCTTCTTTTGTGAAGTGTCTGTTCATATATTTTGCCCATTTTATAATGGGGTTGTTTGTTTTCTTCTTTTCAGTATGTTTCAGTACCTTGTAGATCCAGGATGTTAAGCCTTTGTCAGACCGAGAGTTGGCAAATACTTTTTCCCAGTCTGTAGGCTGTCTCCCTGCTCTCTTGATGGTTTCTTTGACTTTGCAGAAGCTTGTCAGTTTAATAAGGTCCGATTTGTCTATCTTCTCTCTTAAGTCCTGTGGGTTTCGGGTTTTGTACAGGAATTGGATGCCACTTCCGATTTCCATGAGAGTATTTCCTTCCTTTTCTAAGGTTTTTATGGTTTGAGGTTTTACATTTAGGTCTCTGATCCATTTGGAGTTAACCTTTGTGCACGGGGATAGATAGGGGTCCTGTTTCAATCTTCTGCATGTGATCAGCCAGTTTTCCCAGCACCATTTACTGAATAGGTTCTCCTCTCCCCATTGGTAGGTGGTGGGGGCTTTGTCGAAGATGAGTTGGTTGATAAATTGAGGTTTTGCTTCTGCAATCTCAATTCTGTTCCATTGATCTATATGTCTGTTCCTGTACCAACACCAAGCTGTTTTGATGATTGTAGCTTTATAGTAAAGTTTGAAGTCTGGTATTGTGATACCACCTGCTTTTTTTTTCTTTTGCTGAGGATTGTTCTGTCTATTCTTGGATGTTTGTGTTTCCATATGAATTCCTGTATTGTTTCTTCTAGGTCTGAGAAGAAGTTTGTTGGTAATTTAATGGGTATTGCATTGAATTTGTAGATTGCCTTAGGTAAGACGGACATCTTCACAATGTTGATTCTTCTGCCCATGAGCATTGGATATTTTTCCACTTGTTCATGTCAGCTTTGATTTCTTTGAGCAGTGTTTTGTAATTTTCATTGTAAAGGTCTTTCACATCTCTGGTTAGGAAGATGCCAAGGTATTTCATTTTTTTTGTGGCTATTGTGAGTGGAATTGTGTTTTTTATTTGGGTTTCTGTTTGTTTATTATTGGTGTAGAGAAATGCAATTGG
>NW_007253147.1:2416-3118 GCF_000164805.1 Carlito syrichta
ATGTTTTAGTTGTTTCAGTTCCAAGGATTCTTTATATATGTTTGAATCTTCTGGTCAGAGATACCAATATTTGACATATGGATACTCATCCAAGGCTAAGGTCTTTGGAATCCCACCTGATCCTTTCACATTTATATCTCTATATTATATTTATTTTTTATTTTTATTTTTTGAGTTGGAGTCTCACTCTGTCGCCCAGACTGGAGTGCGGTGGCCGCTCCCGGCCACTGCAGTCTCAACCTGCTGGACTCCGGCGATCCTTCTGCCTCAGTCTTCCAAGTAGCTGGAACTACAGACACGCGCTATCATGCCCAGCTAATATTTGGATTTATTGTAGAGATAAGGTCTCGCCAAGTTGTCCAGGTGGGTCTCGAACCCACGGGTTCAGGCAATCCATTCACCTCGGCCTCCCAAAGCGCAGGCTTACAGGCTGGGCCACAGATCCCGTCATATCTCCATATTATAAAGCTGGCTAGAGTTATTATACTTCCTATAGAAAAAAGGTATAAAAATGAAACTGTGTAAGGAATACAAAATATCTATTGTTTAACGTTTTGGGTAGGTAAGTAAACATCATACCAATTACCCAAAGTGTGATACCTTACTATTAATAGATGCTTGTCTCTACAATAGAAAATGTTTTATTATATCAGTGTCCATTCATGATCTTTGGCAATATTCAGTCTTTTTGTGGATATTCAA
>NW_007253147.1:3456-10539 GCF_000164805.1 Carlito syrichta
TTGCCTTAGTTAACTTTTCATCACTTCTCTCTTCTAACAGAGAACTTCCTAACCAATCCTGATATCTCCAATCTATTTCCTACACTGTTGTCAAAGTGGTCTTCCTAAATACAAAGTTGATCAGGCTTGTAATTATCAGTGCATTTCCAAATTATAAGATAAAGTTCAACTCCCAAGTTTTACTTATAAGTCCCTTGTCTGCTTATCTGTATGAGCCTCTATTCCTGCCCTTCCTCAGATGACAGATTCTATTCTAGGTATAAGGGTAAACTTGTAGCTCACTGCCAAGACTTCCAAGCCTGTTTATATGTGCCCCCTACCAGAAATGCTCTTTTCTGCCGCAACCACATCTACTGCTGACTACTACTAAAAATTTTTTTGGATCACCTTCCTATTGGGAAGTCTACCTAAAACAGTATGTCGACATAGCTTTCCTTTTAAGCACACTCTATGCACACGTTTAGTGTAGCGATGACAGGACACTCTATTATAATAGTTGGTTATCTGTCTCTTTTACAAGGCCAGCTGGCAGGCAGACTTTAAAATGTTTCATCATGATTTCTGCCTCCTGGTATGCATAACATTGTTAACTCCTCTCCCCTGAGTATGTCTGAACTTATCGACTTACTCCTAGCAAAAGAATACATTAGAAGTAATGGGATGTCACTTCTGATATTAGGTTATAAAAAGACTGTGGCTCCATCTTGGTTTTTTCTTGCTTTTTTTGCTTTAAGGGAAGCCATATGCCACATTGTTTCCTATTTTTCAGAACTACGTGGCAAAAAATTCAGGGAGTCCTGTGGTCGACAGCCAGCGAGAGACTGGACCCTGTTAACAGTCATATGAATTACTTTAGAAATGGCACTCACTCATCCAAATCTTTGAATGAAATCCTAAGCCCGCTGAAAGCTGGACTTAAACTTCAAGACATTCTTTGAGCCAGAGAACCTAAGTAAGCTGTGCCCAGATTCCTAATCCAAAATAATTATGAGATAATGAATGTGTGTATTTTAAGCTGTTAAGTGATGAGGTAATTTTTATGCAGTAATAACAATACTTACTAATATTATTTCTATTAGACAACTAATATTAGTACTCATGTTAAGAAAACATGATTTATTTGACTTTGGGCCATACACACCTGTTAAAGATAATATTCTCAAAATTATTTTTCATTCATTGAAAAATTACTATTCTCTTAAAGTTTTACTTTAATCTCTATCAAAATATTTGAGGCATTCAAGCAAACTTTAAGAATTCTGAAAAATACTTTCCATCTTGGTTTGTTAGAGAAGAGAAAATATTTTCTTCTAAATTGAAGACGAAGTACTCCAATCATGCAAACGCATTGTAAATCAATATTTGAATAAGCATGTTCTGAGACATATATACGGTCTTACAGACATAAAATTAAAGGAAGGGCTTGGAATTCTTTTCTGTAGGATTACACTTTGAATTTAGCCATACAGTGACATTATGTGAGGCATATGTTTTATTTTAGTTTTAAAAATCAAATGACTATCACGTTGGAGACACGATGTCTACACATAATAAGGGTGCCCTATTTCCCTAGGCATTAATTTGACTTCTTAAGCTGAGTAAACTATCTTTTTTTCCTAGACCAATTATCCTTTTATTATATTTTTCATAATAATAAATGTTGCCTCGTGCAAGATTCGCCATTAGTGTTTTATATTTATGTGCACAGTCTGTTTAATTTTTCACCTTTATCATACTTCACTGATTAATCTAGTTTAAATACCATAAAACCCCATAACTATTGCTGTAAAAAACGTACACTTGTTTATTAAACTAGCTATTTTGCCACTGTCAAATGCAAGCCATAAAATTGTGCATAAGTATAATGGAAGCAAACATTTTTGCAATTTGCTAGATTCTATTCTGTGCATATGAATGTCTTCAATTTAGTTCAAACTCACGCAATGAAAACACCTAAAATATATCTTGTATGAATATACTTTAATATTTAAGCGGTGCCTCTGGGTATCTAGTATGGATTCTTCTTCACTGAATAATTGTGACACAACATATTTTTTAAGACACAAAGAAGTCTGTTCATGAAATGCTCTCCAAGATTTTCATAGTGAAGAAGTGACTTAAAATTAACAAGTATAAACAGGTAAAATGTACCAGATTTCTATTGCATATAAGTTAAATGCTTGTGTTTTCTCTAACCCATAAATAACCATGGTTGGTATAGTAGAGGAGATTTTTATGAGAAGCCTGAAATAAAGATGAGAAAGGAAAATACTTAAAACTTGACACTAAGTAATACCACCCTGGTCTTAATTAATTTGTTATTGTTTCTTAGAATCATTGCCAAAAACTTTGGTTATATTCAAAACAGCTTTCACAAATTTCCAAAAACTCTTACTCATGACATGTTGTCAACAAAGCTTTGAACATAGGGCACTTTTTTAAAAAGTCACATAAAGGGAGGATTGAGCTATATCTCTTCAAAGTCCACCCAAAGATGTGCTCTTACAAATAACGGCAATGGGTTGCATGGTTAGCTTCGACTGCAGCTTACTCATCACCATAATGACAGATAGCTTTTAACTTTGCCCAGCACTTGACTGAGATGAATGGGCTGTTTGGCTTCTTACTCAGCAGTAACATATAGACATATATATACTCTCTCTCTTTCCTGGTTTATCACTACATCCTTTTCATATCCATAAGGGAGATTAGTGTTCTTTGGAAAATTGAAATTGTTAATATACATCCATCAACAGAGAGAAGAATGAGCAGAGATAAACACAACGAAGAGCACATTTCATTTTTCATCAGATTCAGAGAGAAAATGATCTATTTTTCATTCAATCAATGGATGGCTAAAAATATCCCGGACTTAATATTCCTACTTGTGTCTAAACACAATTTATACATCTTAATTCATTAGACTAATGTGTTTATAAGGCAGTTGAAATGTCAAAGCTCTGCTGGATTTAGTATAAACTTAAATTCCATTACCTGGCAGGCATTAATTGCTTCTGGAGCATAGGGATTCTTCCCAAGAATGTTTCCTTTTGTCATTTTGCTAGCTATCCTGTCTAGATGAACTTAAAGCCCTTAATCCACCATAGGGATCAATAAACTGCACAATAATTCAGTCCTAATAATTAGCTTTCACTTAAACACAAATGGTCATTTCATTGTGAACTGCAGTACAAAATGATAATGAAATAATTAAAAGACAGATGAAAGAGTGACTTAATAGGAAAGAGGCCTTACTGTTCAATTAGAGGCATTACCATTCAACCTTTTTATTACTCCCACAACCCTTCAATTAAAAAACATATTAATACTTCAAGATCTGCTCATTTAACCCATGGCAGTATCACTATTATATGCATAGTCTTATGATATGAGCCTTATGCTACAGACTGCTGTGAAGTAGTTGTCTCTTTGAAATTATTAAAATGGTGAATGTTTGATTCAAAAGCCTATAAATTGTATATAAATCACAGTACTATATTGTCCTGATTTCTCCCATAAGGGATTTTCTTGAGCCTTCCCAACTTCTTTTTAAACAGGATTAGCTCTACATAGCTCTTTTTATACAGCCTCAAAATTGTGCAGAACAGTTTTAATATACTGAATGTTCTGAAATAAATTGTAAAGTCATCTAATCTTTCCACCGCAGATAATTTCCTAGGATATTCTACAGTACAAAAATTCTTCCTATTTTCTGACCTGACAATTCAGTTATAAGTCCAAAAAGGTACAAAACTTCATTAACCTTTTAATGCACTGTCACAGATGTAGGGTGATAGATTTTTTTGAATCTTTATGATCAAAGCAATAGCCTGATATCAAAATCTTTCACTCTAACTGTGAAAGCTGTGTCTTGCTTTCATTTTAATTCCTATTCTATCTTCACATGGATGTAGACAAGCTGTACTTCAGTTTTGCCAGTAGCTAGAGACATTCATAATCAATTTCAGCAAAATTTGCTACTGTTCTTGTTATTGGCACAGGATATAGGGCCCTTGGGCTTCCTCAGTCTCTTTGATTCTAAGGGAAAAGTCTCCACAAAAGTCTCAGCTCATTAATCCCAATCACACTTGGAAAGACTCACCATAATTCAGACACCCCAGGTGAAATATTCCTGTATTTTTCAAAAACTAAGGAGATGTCTTTTCAAGTTAACAGAAATGCACTTTATATCATGTCAATATTAAAAAGAAGAAGTTATGTCCATATAGAATCATAGTACTTGTTGAAGTTGGGGTAAAGACTCAATAAATATCCAGAATACGATAAATGAAAAAGCGTTTAAGACTTAAAGGCATGCATTTCACTACTCTCATCCCTCTTATTGCTCTTACAGATCTACAATCTCTCAGCTGTTATTCCTAAAAAAAAAGAACGCAAGATTCTTCTCCACCACGCTGTTTGACACAGACTCACTTAGTAAAAATTTGATCAGAAGGATGTACATAGACACAGACAGGCACACACACATACACACATTTTTCCTACATTTATTATAAAGTACAATCTCAAACATGTTGAACATATTATGCAAAATATAGTATATGTTCCATATTGATTTTAAAATAGCTATATAATTATGAATGTTGAAACATCTGGTGAAACTATTCATCCAGCAAAAAATATTTGGATACACAATCTATCAATTGCAGACTATAGTGAAATATAGCCTGTACGTAGGCACAGGTCAGACAGAATTTTCCTTGGAATTAAAGTGGTTAATATCCACCCAGAATAGATGAGTACAGCAATGTGCAAAATAACTCCTCAGTAGATGGTGTATAAACATAGTACTACAGACACTATGGTACTTCCTGAATTTCTATATAGTTATGCTTACATCTCAGATAAATCATAGGAACTAAGAGTTGTTCTCAGGGAATAACGTTAATTAAAATAAAATTTAACTTTAGCAAATTAGTAACAGAAGTCATAAATCTGCATGAACCATATTTGAAAAGAAGAATTAAGAAACAAGAGCTGATTCATTAGGACAATGTTTTCAAAACTTATCACTTAGCTCAGGGTAAGACTCAGCTGAGACAATGTTAAAAGATTTATAGTCCCACCCCTGGAAATCCTGATCCACTATATCTGGAATGGGCACTGGGAAATTAACAAATATTTGGCATATACATAAAATTATCTTTAGACCAAAGAGTGATATCTTGTCCCATTCACCTAGCTTGCTAACAGCTCAAAAATCTCATTTGACTTATTTTACCTTGGTGTCTGGCACACAGTATTCTCTCACACAGTATTTCTACTGAGTATTTTTGAGCACAAGGAAGGAGCATCAAATGTAAACAACTAATATTTTGTAAAGAATAAATGGACACCATGGTGTATAACTTAGTGTTTTATAAGTGCAGCTACTCAGAAATAAACTCAAGTCAGACTTTAAGAAGCTAATATCAATTGGAAAACAAGGCAGACTTTAAGAAGCTAATATTAATTGGAAAACAATTCAAATTGGATTTATGGAAATGTTAAGCTTAGATTCTTATTCTAAACTCTAGTAAGCCCATCTAGACCCTGCTGACCTGTTCATTTTTGTCCAAACTAGCCAGTTGGCATTCCCATCTTAAAATCTATTTTAACAATATTTGTATATAAAATTTTATTCTATTTCTTATGCTAGCATGAGATGAGAATTGCATATGATATTTATAGTATTGATACAGACCAGTTATATCAACTAAACCAAACATGAAAGTATTCACATAATAGTGAAAACTGATTTAAAGCAGAGACCTAGCACTAATTCTCAATACTAATTTCTATGTGTGACTATTTCTACATTCTTAAAATAAATATGATAAGTATTAAAAAACAGCCAATATTTCATCACAGAATATCTATTTATTTGTCTTTGTCATTCTATGTTTTATACCTATATTGTAGCATAACCTCAATTGTACTCCATAAATATGTACAATCATTTGGCAATTAAAAATAAAATAAAATAAATTTAAGTCAATATTCAAGATTTATAGTCAAAACTACAAATTGAAGTTTTTACCTTTATAGAGTTAATAATAATTTGCTTCTGATCCTTTTGTCATTTACAGAACTCATTTTATAGCTATAACTTGATTTCCTGATGGCCTTTAACCTTATTGTTTTAACCAATTAGTAAAGACTTTTTTCCAGCCTAGGCAACTTGGAAAAACCTCATCTCTACAATAAAAAAAAAATTAGCCAGGCACAGTGGCATGTGCCTGTGGTTCCAGCTACTTGGAAAGTTGAGGTGGAAGGATGATCTGAGCCCAGCAGTTCGAGGCTACAGTGACCGTGAGTGTGCCACTGCACTCTAGCCTGGGCACAGAGTGAGACTTGAACTCGAAAAAAAAAAGATTTTATATCACTTGTTCTTTTTATTCCACTTATGTCATTTTCAGCCTGCTCTTACTCTTATACTCTGAGATGGAAAATTGAGAAAAGAAATTGTTTGAAACCCTAAGATTCAAACACACTTGAATATTTCATTTTTTATTTGATTAGAATTATAAATTTTGTGGCCACAACTATCTGAAAATTTTTGAACATGGTATGCTTTATGATGCTATTATGCACATCTATATATTCTTCCCTTTGCCAGGACTGTCCCTCACTACTGACATTCATTTTGTGAATCATCCCAGAATTCCCATTCCTTGACTGCTCCCTCACCTTCTCCATACCCCAACCTCAACAGAAGAATCTCTTTCCTCTTCTCCACTGATAATAGCCATATTTCCCCCATTCAATTCCATTCACTTAGTCAACCAAGCTATAACCTTCATAACTATATGTCTTTCCTAATTCTTCCTCTTCACCTTTAACCTCTAGTCTGATTCTGTCAGTTCTACCATTTTTCTCCATGTACCTTGAATTTACTCTATAAATTTCTTCCCACTACCATTATCTTCTAGACTTTCACTAACACCTGTGTTTTCATTTTTCTCCTTGTCCAGGATTTCTTCAACTCTTCAGCCGGAGTTGTATTTCTGATCTAATTCTGATCATAGGTAAAGTAAAAAAAAAATTAGGGTGATAACACAGGGTCTTTCACAATCTGGCAGC
>NW_007253148.1:0-8761 GCF_000164805.1 Carlito syrichta
TAGATAACCCATACAATTATAGTCAGAGTTTTAATACCTCACTAACACCCTATAGATCATCAAGGCAAAAAAATAACAAGAAAATCTGGAATCTTAATTCAACCCTCAACCAACTAATCCCACCAGACATCTACAGAACACCAAAAAACAATAATAGAGTATGCATTTTACTCATCAACACATGGAACATTCTCCAAGATGATTACATTCTCAGGCATAAATCAAGCATTAACAATTCCAAAAGGTTGAAATAATACCAATCTTCTCAGACCACAGTGGACTAAAAATAAATATCATCACCAATAGGAACCTCCCAAAATACACAAATACGTTGACATTAAATAACATGCGGGTGAATGACTTTGGGGTTAACACAGAAATAAGGCAGAAATAAAAATATTCTTGGAAACAAATGAAACAAAGACACAACATATCAAAACCATAAAACTGATGGTGAAAGAGAAGTTTACACCATTGCTCACGCACATTAAGAAAATAGAGGAATCTCAAGTAAACAGTCTAACATCACACTAGGGAGCTAAAAAGGCAAGAACAATTAAAATCTAAATTTACTAGAAAAATTTAAATTACTAAAATAAAGTCACAATTGAATAAAAAAATAAAAAACCACAGATAGGATCAACAAGACCTAAAGATAGTTCCTTGAAAGGATAAATAAAGTTGATAGACCCCCCTCCAGCCGGAGAGACCAAAAACAAACAAACAAAAAAACCACACACACACACAGACACACACAAAATAAGAGTTGAAAACAATGATGTCACATCTGACCCTGAAGAAATTAAAAAGATTAACAGAGATTACTACAATTATCTTTATGCAAATACACTAGAAAATCTAGGAAAAAATGGAGGAATTCCTGGCATCACATATCCTCCCAAGGTTGAAACAGGAAGAGACTGAAACCCTAAACAGACCAAAAAGAAAACAAATCGACTCAGTTCTAAAAAACCTCCTTGCCAATAAAAGTCCTGGGCCAGATGGTTTCTCAGCTGAATTTAATAAGAACTGATATCAATCCCATTGAAAGTACTCCAGGCAATCGAGAAGAAAATAATTCTCCCTAGCTCATTCTATGAAGCTAGTATCATCCTAGACATCCTAGGCAATGAATTCATGGACAAGTTCTCAGCAAAATGCAGCAAAAACTAAAATTGACAGGTGGGACCTTATCAAGCTGAAAAGTTTTTGTGCAACCACAACAAACAACAAAAACACCTGCACCTGTATGCTTATTGTAGCACTAGTCACTATAGCAAAATAATGGAACCAACCCAGATGCCCATTGTAGGTGAAGTGAATAAAGAAAATGTGGTACATATAAATGATGGAATACTACACAGCTACAGAGAACAACAAAATCATGTCCTTTGCAGCAACACGGATGCAGCTGGAGACCATAATTCTTAGTGATGTTTTACAGAAACAAAATACTAAACACTGAATGTTCTCACTCATAATAGGTCCTAAACACTGGGCACACATGGGCTCAAGAATGGAAACAAGACACCTGGAACTAAAGTAGAGAGGAAGGGAGAAAGAAAAGGGATACAAAGCTACTCACTGGATACCATGATCACCACTCAGGGTTGGGAGGGCTTTTCAGAAGCCCAAATCTTGTCTTTATGCAATATAACCATGTAACAACAATATATGTACCCCATGATTGTAAAATTTAAATAACAAATTCACATGGAAAATTTACAGCGACCATACTCTAGACCTTAAAACACATTCTAACTAATTTTAAGACAATAGAAATCCTGCCAATTATGCCTCAGACCACAGTGGTATGAAAGTATAAACCAACAAAAGGAAGACAGACAGAAAATCCCAAAATATTTGTAAATTAAGCAATACAGTACCTTTTTGGGTGGTTTTTTATTTCCTCCTGAGGAAGAAGCAGCCCAGTGGGAAAGATGTCAAATTCCCTTTTGATGTTGGTGCTGGGAAATACATTTGTAAGAGAGAGAGCTATTGATATTTTGCTGGCTGAAGATCAGAGCAAAATTAGGAATAATTTATTCTGAATTAAACTTGTGACACCATAGTTCCCTGGATTCTAAGCAGAGCTGTCTGAATTAAAGTTGGGTTTCAAAAAGATTATGGAGTTCAGTGAGCACTTATCCCACCTATCAGCAATGCCTTCGTGTAGATGAGATGATGCAGAAAGGCCACAGAGAAGGGTGACTGGGAGTGTGGGATCTTTACTGCGTGAGGGCCTGGGTCCAATTTGCACTTAGAGCCACGTGAACCTAAGAAGGTCATGCAATCCCTCTGCCCTCTGCCCTCTGTTCTCTGCAATGTAATGTTAGTGATTGAATAGAGCATTTAGTATTACATTATGGGGATAAATTAACTAAATGCAGGAAAATCTTAAAAGAACTGGTACTTCAGTAGTGCTCTGTTAAAGTTTACCAAATACTGAGAGAAATAACATTGACATTTAGAAGTGGGTGAATATGGAGAGGGTGTTTGGATGGCACCAGAGCTGTGGAGAATGGAAGAATTCTTTGCATTCTGTATATGGGTATGATGCCTGACAGCTCACGGATAACATCTGACATCATCTACTTGTGATCCCCAGATCAGCCTGCAGGGGTGGGCAGAGGAGGGCTATGGCTTACACATTTCACTTCAGGATATTTAACTCACTTGTACAAGAGATTTGCAATAAGGGCAAAGACGAGACTAATTAAAAAGTGGTATTTTGTGTTCTTCTTTGTCCTTATCCTCAGGTTGTGCAGTTCACAGGTATTTAAGCACATAGTGCTCATACTTCTAATGCCCTCCAATATCAATAAAATGTGTTCCGGTCACTTATCTGTTTTGGGACATGTGCTGAGGAGTGACCCAGCACTGCATGATTTTGACCAGTTGCCCCTAGTAGTGTCTCCCAACTGTCAAAATCTGCACACTGTCCAAAGGCATTTGAGCTTTGTATGTGCTTTTCATATAAAGACCTTCACTATGAATGCACTAATGCTTGCCCAGGACTATGTGAACCCTGGCACCACCTTATAGCGTGGATATTGTGTAGGAACTTTATAGGGTCAAACAATTCCAGACCTATAGATGATGGAAATTTGTTGTATAGTGGCTAATTATCCCACAACTGAGTGATGAGGGAATGTGAGTAGTTCAGAGCCTCAGCATTGGAACCATACACTTGAGTTCCCATCTTCACTTAAGAAGTGAACAACAAGGGGTTTTTAGAACTGTGAACTTATTCTGCCTGAGACTAAAATAGTAAGCATAACATATTCGAAATTCATAGAAATCTATAAGAGAAAAAATGCTCTGTAAATGGTAGACTAGATAATAATGTATCTATGTTTGCTTATGACTTTCAGGAAGCATACCACAGTAATGTATTTGATGTGAATAACAGAGGGAATTATGAGGTGGCAGTGAGGGGATAGAATGATATGGGAACTTTGTGTATTATTTGCTCAATTGTTATATAAATCTAAAACTAACAAATTATATGAATTTGAGAAAAGAATACAGCACCAGTTTCAGTAAGTTCTTTTTGTGCTAAAATTCAACAATCTTGTAACACCAATACATTAACTTGAAATGTTGTCTTACATTAAATGTGAACCAAAACTGACTTTGAAATGTATATTTAATTTTTTGATAGCAGCAGTACTTAGTGGTTAGGCAAATTAAAATTTTGACATGTTAAAAAGTATGGTTTCTGGCCAGTCTCGGTGGCTCAGTCTGTAATCCCAGCAATTTGGGAGGCCGAGGTGAATTGACTGCCTGAGCCCGTGGGTTTGAGACCAGCATGGGCAACTTGGTGAGACCTCGTCTCTACAATTTAAAAAAAAATTGCTGGGTGTGGTAATGCGGTGCCTGTAGTTCTGGCTACTTGGAAGGCTGAAGCGGAAGGAGCACCAGAACCCAGCAGGTCATTGCTGGGGTGGCCATGAAAATGTCACTGCACTCCAGCCTAGGTGAGAGAGTGAGACTCCAACTCAAAAAAAAAAGTATGGCTTAACATTTTCATAATTTCCTCATAATTATATCCAGACACTGAATAATTCACAATTATTATTTCTGAGTCCATTAATGAACTTCCATAGTACCCATCTTAGGGGGCACTCGGTCATCTTCATAGACCTCTTTACAGTATCTGAACAATTTCCCACACCGTTGCTTGCAGGTGTTAACACCTTTCAGAGAGGAACATGGTTAACACATTTACAATACAACTGCTAATATCTTGCTGCCAGAAGACCAGAGAGAAATGAGTGATAATTTGTTCTCAATTTAAACTGTGATCCCATTGTTTACTGGCTTCCAAGCAGAGCCACCTGATTCAATCTTGGGCTTGAGGAAGAGCATGGAGCTCAGTGAACTCTTAATCTACCTATCAGACTGTGTAGGCAATGTCTTCGTTAGATGAGGCAGTACAGAAAGGCAGCAGAGCAGAGTGACTGAGACTGTGGGACCTGCGCAGAGTGAGGGTCTGGGTCCAAATCCCACTTACAGCAACATGAATTTCAGATGGTCATACAATCCCTCTGCTCTGTTATCTGTATTGTCATATAAAAATTTTCATAGGGTCTGTTTGTTAGTATCAGAATATGGGTATAAAAATGACTAAATGCAGGAATCTCTTAAGAAAGAGTATTGGTACTTCAGTAGTGGTCCTTAAGTGTTCACTAGATGCCAGGAGAAATAAGCTTGACATTTGAAAAGAGTGACTATGAACAGACAGTGCTTGGAAGGCTTTCCATTTTGCACATGAGTATGGTGCCTCACAGCTCATGGAGAACATCTGGTATCAACTACTGTGATCCCCACACTGATCCTACTGGGTGGAGGAGAGAGGCTGTAGGTTATATTTTCCACATGAACATACTGACATTTAGAAGTGTTACATGATTTGCAGATTCCCAATAGTGATGTGTGAAGGAACTGGCACGGGAAATGCACTTGGCTCCCTAGAGATCGAGATTCCTGAACAAATGAAAACTGTAGCTCATGGCCTAAGAGAACATCTGCTCTCTGTATTCTTTCCCAGTTCTCCTGTCCCAAGTGTTATGAAGCCACAATCGGACGCCCTGGAGGAGATGCCTGAGATAAAGGCAGGGCCTATTCATAACGTATTCTTTTTCCTGTGCCGTCAAAGTCCAGAAGCCAAATATGACTGTTTCCTCTGAAGGAACTCCTCTGTTGGCACTTTGGAAGTACAAATGTGTGGCCTTCAATCTCACTCTCTTCACCCTGTCAGCTGCTTTCCAGTGAGTGTTTCTTCACATGACCACACTGCATGTCCCACATCTACTTGTCTCCAAAGGTTGCTCAGACCTTAGGACATTGCAAAACAACAGTCACAACATGGCTCTGCAAATAATAAACTTCTCAACTTGTCTTGCTGCAAGTTGTAAGCAGCTGATGTGAACTAATTAGAAGTGTCCCTTTAGGATGGTGCTTTTTTTTGTTTTTTGTTTTTTTGAGTTGGAGTCTCACTCTCTCGCTCAGACTGGAGTGCAGTGGCTGCTCCCGGACACCGCAGCCTCGACCTGCTGGGCTCCCGTGATCCTTCTGCCTCAGCCTTCCAAGTAGCTGGAACTACAGGTGCGCGCTACCACACCGGCTAATTTTTGATTTATTGTAGAGATGAGGTCTTGCCAAGTTACCAGGCGGGTCTCGAACCCGCGGGCTCAGGCAATCCACTCAGCTCAGACTCCCAAAGTGCGGGATTACAGGCTGAGCCACCAAGCCCGGCTGCTTTTGTAGTTTAATAACATAAGCCTGTAGCCTGAACTGCCTTGTTGACGACTGATCTGTGCAGTCTGAACTAAGGCCTGGCTTGGAATGGGCAGTGGCGGCACCTGCACTGAATGTGCAACTTCCCTGCTCATTCCATCCTTATCATATCAGTTTCCACTTTACACCCCACATCCATGCTGTGGGGGAGGGGCAGAGTTAGATCTCCTCTTAGAGAGACCCCTATATAGCTGTTTTCTGGCAACTCCTTCTCCAATGGCCCTGTCTCTTCTGCCATCTGTCCAGTAGTAATCCCAGCCATTGTTTCTTTTTTCACCCACCTTGTGGAAATCTCCCCATAAAATCTGACTTTTAAAAAAATTGCCTGATTATTGATTGCTAAAGTTTGTTTTTAGATTTTGACCTTGACATTCATAAGAATGTTTCTGTCAATACTCTCTTGAGCTGATAAAGTAGTGTGGCTGTGTTTGCCCTATCTATTTTCTGGAAGTGTGTGCACAAGAGTAGAATTACCTTTATTTTAGTATTTCATAGAAATGAGAAAAATCACCTGCTCCTGATATTTGCATTGTTAATTTAAATTTTTTTTTGTATTTGTTATTTCTCAATGGTCACTTTACACAATTTAAAATACACATCTTGAAGTTTTATTCTAAATACTCTAAACATCTGTGTTACCCAATTTATTTCTTTCTGTGACATTTCATTCTTCTGTGAACCCTGCTTGCTGTCAGAGAGATCCTAAGTCTCCAAATGGAGATCAAAATCCATTTGGAAAGATCTTATTTTCCTTTCTCAGGGACATCTGTATGTTTAGAGAAAACCATGTCAGTACTTACGTGTGACCTTGTAATTAGATTGAGATAAATTAGACCCATAATCCCAGGATATCCATTAGACTACAGAAGAACTCACTCATTCTTTCATGCCTAGGACACATGCATAATTTGAGAGCATACAACTTTACAAATGAATGTGTTAACTGCTGCTGTAGCAGCTATAATTTGTTGCATAAGACTGTGCATGTAACTTTAAGTAACCATTTACTGAGAGACTACATTCAATCCTAGGGACAGCACTCCATTACATGTAGTCATTACTTTTATGTTATGAATACAATTAATCATTGAATATGTGTAAATAATGAAGTCCATCTTTACTTTTCAATGCTGCGTAGAAATTCATTGTGTGTAGTAGTGACACCCTTGCTTGTACTTAGTTGCTAACATAGGGATTGTCCATTAAGGAGGGAGGCACTGTTTTAGTACTAAGGCTGTCTAAGAGAGCTTTCAAAGTGTTGCAACAAGGATGATGAAACCAGGCTAATAACCAAGTGGTAATGTGAGTGCTTAGTGGCCACGGTTTCTATGCTGTGGATGTGACAGGGCTCATGGTGACAACTTTGTCCAATACTCAAAAACATCCTCCAAATTCCTAACATGGAGTCACGTGTCAAGGAGAGATTCTCCTATGACATGTGTGCACCAAGTTTTTTTTTTACTTACTGTCTCCTGCATTTCAAAATCTTTGGTTTAACCTGTACAATCATTTCACCCTAAAACTATGTGAAAATCTGCAGAAAGATACCTAGATTGCTAGCTGGGTTATGACATCACTTTAGTTCTCTTATATGAACAGTGTGTGGGATCTCTGGACACTTGAGTAATTCCAGGCTTAGAAATGGATGCTGGAATTCACTAGCATGATAACTGTAATTGCTTCACTGGGTAATCATTGGTGGCTGTAGTTCAGAGCTTTAAATTTTGGATCATATGAAAGAGTCACATCATGGCATTTCACTTAGCAGCAAGTAAGCCTGGCCATATTTATCTCTGTAGCTCACTTTACTTCTCTGGTAAGTGGGTATAATCGATAAGCCCACTAAACATGGCTGTGATGAGATTTGAACCACCTGATATGCATAGTTACAGTGAAATTTTAAGAAACATGGTATTGAGAATTGTGCTGAGTAATCAAAACATCTATGCCCTAAGATAAACATACACCAAGAGACACATTCGCAAACACATCACACAGACTTACACATAACACCCCACACCCAGATGTACACAAAACCACACTGCCTCAAGTGAACATATCTGTTTCCAGAGACTGGACATAGATGTGGGAATTTGTCACCTGAGGAGCCACCTTCTTTTACTACACCCCCCAATCCTCTTCCCCCCCACCAAGGTATCTGTGGATTATCATAGGTCTCTAGACTAACACCAGCAAATAATCTCCATATTTCTTATACACATGTTTTTTTTCAGCCAATGAATGAGAATACATACCACTTATTTTTCTCTTTGTGGGCTCCTGCAATGAGAAGAAAAGGAACACTCTGAGGATCAGAACATGCTGACTGTTTGCACTGGTCTTTTGTGCTCTTAGTGAATTTGGAAAACCAATATAGGAATGAATATTCTAGATAAAATCCCCAAAATATAGAGTTCACCTATGGAAAACAAAATAACTTTTCCTAAAGCATATATACCTGTCAAGAAACATTTTTAGTAGCTATTACAAGATTCCAAATTGAAATAGGAAAACTTGTTACTGTAGAAAAAGCCCCTCATGATAAACTGCCATGACCTGACACTGACAATTCTATATGCTGACTAGAAGCAGGTATCACTTGATAACGGACACCTTCACTCCCAAGAAAACAGTACGTAACACGTACAATGTACTTAATTAGTTTTTCTATAGCATATCAGTTGAAAAATATAGGAGCCAAGAAAACAACATTTATATCTCAGGCAAAGAAAGGCTATTTTACCCCAATAATGAAGAAAGGCTTTACCTTTTTCCATCTTGGGACTTCAGAAGGAACTGAAATTACCCAACATAACCATCAGTGAATTGACAGTGATGCCCATTAATAACTAGGAAATGGCTTGATATGAACAGAGGATTAGAAGTTATGGATATGGTTGGTTAACAGGCATGAACTGAACCTCTCCCAGCCCACCACCCCTCACAGAATAAGAAAGAC
>NW_007253149.1:0-1129 GCF_000164805.1 Carlito syrichta
CCTTAGCAATAGGCAGTGAAGTTTCCTGTATGTGAGGACTCCCATTACCCAGATTCCTACTTCAAAAACCTGATTCGTGGTTACCTCTTAGGAAGACGACCTGTAGTTTTTGGGATTGAGGTCTCATGTAACCAAGATTCCTTATACTTCCTTAGCAATATGACGTGTAGTTTCCTGTGTATGACGACTCCCATTACCCAGCTTCTTGCTTCACTCTGCAGGATGCTGAGAGAGTTCCTGGTGACTGAGAATTCCCGTTGTCTGGATATCAAGAGAAAGACTCCCATAATATTCTTTGAGAACTGGAATCCAAGATTCCTGGTTCCCCTGCACAAGACCTCCCCAAAATGTGGAATCTTCAAAACTCAACAACCCAATTCCGACCTGCCTGCCCACAAGAATATTCTGTAGTTTGAGGTCACCTGAACCAGGGGATTTTGTTCCAATATGCCTTTTGATTCTGTGGAACATGATTATGGTTTCACCCTGTTGCTGGGTCAGAGGGTTGGCCTGCCTGGGGTACATTTCCCACTTCTGAGAGGTGAGCCGTCATAAACACAGTCAGGGGACCATGGGAACTCCAACTCCCCTTCAGAGTCCATTGCAGGTTTGGGATTGGATGGATCTGAGCTTGGGGGACCCTCCCAGTTGGGGTGCGGGCTTGTCAGACCCTCACATGTGGGGGCGTGGGCAGAAGGTTTGCATGAGAATGGATTTCTTTCTTTCTTTCTTTTCCTCTCTCTCTCCCTCTTTTTTTCCTCACTACGTATACCTGGCTGCTGTCAAACCGCCCAATCCGAGCCATCCTCTCCACCTGGGCTTCCCAAACTGCTCGATCACTGGCTTTCCATTGGTCGACAACCTGGTCTTCCTGCCTCTTCTTGGAATCAGGGCTGTAAGTGATCCTCCCACCGAGGCTTGCCCTCATTCAAGGTTTTCTGGGTTTACTTGAGGTCAAGGTGGGGGCTTGCTATGATGTACAGCCTGGTCTCAGTTCCTGGGCTCCAGCCATCTTCCCATCTCAGCCTCCTCGGGTGCTGAGGAGGCAGGCGTGAGTCACACGGCCAGTCCCGTTCTGTGTGTTTGAGAGTCACACCCTACCTTTCCCCAAGGTGGGCCATGGGAGGAG
>NW_007253149.1:2156-5356 GCF_000164805.1 Carlito syrichta
CACCATCTTTTGCGAACTTTATGCCCAAGACTGTGGTCTCCTTCCCCAATAATCTGTTTCTTCATGATGATCCCAACTCCATACAAAAAAGAATTTTCTTCTTTTCTTTCTTTTTTGGGGGGTTGGAGTCTCACTCCGTTGCCCAGACTGGAAGGCGGTAGAACACTCCCAGCCAATGCAACCCCAACCCAAAGGGCTCTGGCAAGCCTTCCCCGCCCAGGCCTTCTGAGGAGCTGGAGCAACACCACCACAACCAGCACATTTTGGCTGTAGGGTAAAGAGGAGATCTCACTGAGTTGCTCAAGTATGTTACAGACCCCCGGGTTGGGCTGGCCTCTGGCCTCAGTCTCCCAAAGTGCTGGGATGATGAGGTTGAGCCTTCGAGTCTGGTGCTGATCCTTCATTGAAAACAAACTAGAAGGCCAGGTGTGGCAGCCCACGCTTGAAATCCCAGTGCTCTGGGGTTTGAGAGTCACACCCTCCCTTTCCCTGAGATGGTCCTTGGGAGGAGTGAGTGGGTCCACCATGGGGATCAAGGCAGCAGAAGGGTGGGCACCCCAGCAGAGACATTACCCTGCACCAGTCCCTCCCCTGGGGTGGGCTTGGTGAGCGACTCCAGTTGCTCTTTCCAGGTTCCTGGGTGACCTGAAGGGTGCAGGCTTCAGTTTGGGGCTCTGAGAATTCTGTGAAGGGCTGGCGGGGGGCACATGCTTGTTACCCTGGTGTTTTGGAGGCCTAGTTGACAGAATGACCTCAGCCCCTGAGTTCGAGCCCAGCCCAAGCACCTTGGTGAGACCTCATCTCTACAAGAAAACAACAAAATGAGCCAAGTGCTGGTGCACACCGGTCATTCCAGCCACTACTGAGGCAGCAGCAGGAGGATTGCTGGAGCCCTGCTGGTGGAGGCCATGGTGGCCAAGAGAAGGCCCTTGTGCTCCGGCCTGGGTGACAGTTCATGATTCCAAATCAGAATAATAATATCAACCCCCACCACCACATCCATAGGCGGGCCTCAGGGGCTCAGAATGCATCCTGTCCCTTCGAGATCAAGGCAAATGAATGCAAGAGCCTGCACGTTTGAGACCAGCCAGGAACACTGGGTCAGTGATGGGAGCCAACCTTGGAGGCCCAACTGATTGACAAAGTCCAGATGCGCTGAGGATCCCTGGCTACAAAGTGAATCCAGGCAGCTGAGGCTCTTCTGTCTTCCGTCTTGCTGTCATACAACGGAAGAATTCTGTACATTCGTGGAAGAAGAAAATGGCATGTTTATACGAGGTACTCACAGCTAACCTGGGAATGTCATGGTTCATTTTTCATTTCCCACTATGCCATTTGGCCTTTTCTAACATATGCAATGGTTAAACTCTGAAGCACATTAAAAATGCTTTCTTTCACTTGGTTACAAGTTGCTAGATATTGCTTGAGTAAAAAATGATATAAGCATATTCACTCCTTATTTAATTTAGAATTATGTAGTTTAGTGTTTAGACATAAGGTTTTTTAGAAGCACAAGTTTATAGTAGGTTCATTATGAATTCATTATAAGTTCCAACACTTATCTAGGAGTTATGTAGGCGATTTATAACACTTTTTTCACAGATTTATGATGAAGATTAATCGTTAATGTTTTTATTTAATTCAATAGTTAAAATTTTAAGTTAAGGTATATAGAGTGAGTTTCACTGAATATACTAATTGGATACTTTTCTGATAAATTAACTAAATACAGAGAGCAACGTTGGGGGCCTGGGAAACATTAAAAGCTTCTTTTGAGTTTTCTTTAGAAATATACACTGTAGGATAAGAGAAATCTAATGAAGACAACAGGACAAGAAAGGCGATTACAAAGTTTTGAAGGTCATAGAGGCCCCAGAGAAAACTCCTGCTACAAGGAGAAATGTGCAATTGGAAACTTTCTTGAAACATTTCAAGGACTGTAATTTGGGACTTTGGAGTAAAACTATCATTCTGGCTTTAAGAATAAGACTCATTGACTGAAAGGAGATAATGTTCTTGGCTTGTTTATTGCTTCTAAGACAACTAGATGGTGGTAACTTTTAAAGAAGAATGTACGTGATGGAATTTTCTTTGTCTTGCCCATTTATGAATGTACAAAAGCTTTCTGTTAACTAACAATAAACGGCATCTGTCCTGCAAGGAGCTGTCCAAGTGTATTATTATTTCATCATAAGTTCCTTCTTTCACCTAACCCATCTCTCCTTCAAGAAACCTCACACCAGGCAGGAGCAGGACTCTGGCAGGCCAGAACCCATCTCAGTCATCAAAGATAAATCCAAAGATGAGCCTGGCATGTTGGTGCAGGCCTGTGGTTCCAGCCACTCGCGGGACCAAGGCAGAGGATCACCTGTGTCTGGCAAGTGGGAGTCCGCAGTGACCATGAGCATGCCCCTGCACTCTGACCTGGGCAACAGACCAGGATTCCAACTCCAAATAATAATAATCACCACCACCGCTACCACCACCACCCCTGAAATCCAGCGGAATGAGTCACCCTCAGGGATGGAAGAAAAAAAGGCATTTTCGAGCATGTCGTTCTTGCGAGGTTTCAAAGAAGGCTGCCTGACACGTTCATCCTGTGCCTTCAGCCATGTGCACCAGAAGGCCTGCCTCTGACCTCCACACTCGTGCCCCACAGCAAAGACGTGTATGAGCTCATGGAACAGATGGCCCTGCTCTAGGGTGGTTGTTGGGCACAGCGCAATCAAGGGGGTCCAGCAATGACCCGGTCAACCCAGGTTCTGGTTGCTCGGTCTGCCACCTTTGGGTGGGGATGGGTCCCTTCCTCTCCCGATGACTCCATCATCCCCTGCCCATGCAGATTTTTTCCCTGGGGAGATGTAGACACCCGTCGTAATGCACTGGGAGGCATCTTTTTTGTTCCTGGAGTCTCCATCAGCCAGGATGGGTCATGGCTGCACAATCATGTCTCCCGGGCTCTTCACCTGCTGGGCTCAGATGGTCCTCCCTCCTCTGCCCCTGAGTATCTGGGACTCAGGGGCCACCATGCCTGACTCGATTTTGGGATCCTCTCACCAAGACGAGGTCTGGCAACATTGCCTGGGCTGGTCTCTGACCTCTGGGCTCAGGCAGCCTCCCTCCTTGGCCGCCCAGGGTGCGGGGTTGACAGCTGTAAGTCACAGTGCATGGCCTGGGCTCTCACGTTCTGTCGGTGGGGG
>NW_007253150.1:0-1671 GCF_000164805.1 Carlito syrichta
TCGCATTTTTTTACACCAATAATGAACAAACAGAAACCCAAATAAAAAACACAATTCCATTCACAATAGCCACAAAAAAAAAAAAAAGAAATACCTTGGCATCTTCCTAACCAGAGACGTGAAAGACCTTTACAAGAAAAACTACAAAACACTGCTCAAAGAAATCAAAGTTGACACAAACAAGTGGGAAAATATCCCATGCTCATGGATCGGAAGAATCAACATTGTGAAGATGTCCATCTTACCTAAGGCAATCTATAAATTCAATGCAATACCCATCAAATTACCAGCAACATTCTCCTTAGACCTAGAAAAAACAATGCAGGAATTCATATGGAAACACAAACGTCCAAGAATAGCCAGAACAATCCTCAGCAAAAAAAAAAACAAAGCAGGTGATATCACACTACCAGACTTCAAACTTTACTATAAAGCTAAAATCATCAAAACAGCTTGGTATTGGTATAGGAGCAGGCATATAGATCAATGGAATAGAATTGAGATTCCAGAAGCAAAACCTCAATTTCTCAACCAACTCATCTTTGACAAAGCCTCCACCACCTACCATTGGGGAGAGGAGAACTTATTTAGTAAAAGGTGCTGGGAAAACTGGCTGACCACATGCAGAAGATTCAAACAGGACCCCTATCTATCCCCATGCCCAAAGTTAATTCCAAATGGATCAGAGACCTAAATGTAAAACCTCAAACCACAAGAACCTTAGAAAATGAAGGAAAAACCCTCATGGAAATCGGAACTGGCATCCAATTCCTGAACAAAACCCAAAACTCACAGCTTATAAGAGAGAAAATAGACAAGTGGGACCTTATTAAACTGACAAGCTTCTGCAAAACCAAAGAAACCATCAAGAGAACAGGGAGACAGCCTACAGACTGGGAAAAAGTATTTACCATCTCCAGGTCCGACAAAGGCTTAACATCCTGGATCTACAAGGAACTAAAACGTGCTGAAAAGAAAAAAACAAACAACCCCATTATAAAATGGGCAAAAGATATGAACAGACACTTCACAAAGGAAGACATCCAAGCAGCCAACAAACACATGAAAAAATGTTCAACCTCACTAATCATCAGGGAGATGCAAATCAAAACCACACTGAGATACCAACTAACCCCAGTCAGAATGGCAATTATCAACAACTCAAAAAATAACAGCTGCTGGAGAGGGTGTGGTGAAAAGGGAACACTTCTACACTGTTGGTGGGAGTGTAAACTAGTGCAACCCCTGTGGAAAGCAGTGTGGCGATTCTTAAAAGCTCTAAATACCAACCTCCCATATGACCCCGCAATCCCCCTACTGGAAATATATCCTGAAGAACACAAATCACTCCATAAAAAAAAAGATACCTGCACACGCATGTTTATCACAGCATTGTTCACAATAGCAAGAGCCTGGAAACAACCATGCTGTCCATCAAAAGAGGACTGGATTAAAAAAAGTGGTACATATACACGATGGAATACTATGCAGCCATAAAAAAGAACAAAATCATGAATTTCGCAGCAACCTGGATGGAACTAGAGTCTATAATACTGAGTGACCTCTCACAGAAACAAAGATCCGAGTATCACATGTTCTCACTCATATAATGGACCTTAAACATCCAATGCAATACTATACGAAAATGACTGACCATACTGGGAAACTATG
>NW_007253150.1:1691-20969 GCF_000164805.1 Carlito syrichta
CAGGGAGATGGGATTAACAGTAGCAAATATCTGTCTGGGAATGGGGAAACACCCGATATCAACAGGGTGTCTGAATGAAATGCAATTGTATACCTAACCCTTAACTGTACCCCACAACTTCACAATAAAAAAAAAAAAAATTTCTATAGCAACCAATCTAGGGATGGTTTTATAGTGTGGCTATGTGGAAATTTTAATATAGAATAAGATTAATTCTCCCCCCACCCCATTCATATTGCTTGGACTGCAGAAATGAATATCACCCAAATCCAAGTAAGATTTGAAAATAGAAAGTAGAGTCACTATAATATCATAGAAAATAGTTAAGGTTACAAATAAAAGCACTAAAGTGTTGATTTTCTCATTCCACATCATATGTTTTGGGCTACAAAGCTAAAGTTTAATAAAAATCTTCTTAGGTTTTTACAATTGTTAGAAATGATCAAATATAACCATTCAGTTTAATAAGTGAGCCTAAGAAAGTATGCAATTCTGAAGATACATTGACAATTAGCCCACTTTAAAAATAACCTAATTAAGGTATATTTGGCATCTTGATGCAACTCTTACCATTTTTAGCATGATTTCTCTTCTAATTAATAGATTAAATCTTTGTTTTTTTCTCCTCCATTATTTCTTTCTCTGTAGATCTCTTTACACAGAAACAATGGGATGATACAATCATTCCTCTTGCTAATTATTTCATTATAAAAGAAAAAATGTGTTTTGTTTAAAAAGGATATTGATAACTTTTTGTGCAACGTGTTCAATGTTTAGGCCAAAATATCTAGACAAGACACCATGAGCATGAAAATTGGCAAGTTATAGGACTGGAAATTTGTTAAAGGATTTTTAAAAAATATAGTACAATTTAGTATATTATATTTCAAAATTAAAACATCTGAAATTATGGGCATATTTGGGTATGTGTGCACATATGTCCATTTTCAAAAGTTCTAGGCAACCAATATTAAGTCTTCTTTTCACCAAAAGGTTAAGATAGTACATATTGTTATGGAAAACAATTATCATTTTGACCATTAATTTTATTTTTACCTATACCCACTAGTAATGTCTATGTATTTTACAACTATATTTAGCATTGTCTTCATGACAATATTTTCCATTTTTAATTGAATATGAAAAAATTCTTAATAAATAAATGTTTATCAATTGCCTCTTTTATGCCAAGTTCTCTGCTTCTCGAATGAAACGAGCCTTAAGAAACTAGGAGGCAGAGCTTAATATGGTGACCAGACAGGTTGGACTGTGAGAGTCTCCACAAAAGCAAGTGTCCATACAGAATCTCTGTGTGAGTAGGCATGTGCTGGTAGGAGAGTGAAAGTCCATTTGAGGGGAGACTTGGGTCCATGCACCCAGGGCCTACTTCTGAGGGTGACTGCAAACACCCACCACCCTGAGATTGGAGCTTGGGGGTACAAGATCATCTGCTGTTCACAGGACTTTCCTGAGAAGAGCCTGTCAAATCCAGCTGATTCTCATGGCCTGGCACCTGGCCCACACCATCACCTGTTGTAGTAAATCAGCTGGAGCCTGGATCTGATCAGTGGAATCAGAGGATCTAGGAGAACCAGAGAAGAGCCACATGCCCAGTGAAGAGATGCTAACCACAGTCATTTTCTCTGTCCCAGGACCAGGCAGAGACCTGCATTGCCCAGCCCAGTTCTGCCCAGCTGTGTGCAGCCTCCAACTTGGGACCTAAGGTGATCTCATCAAACTGGGAGAGAAAGAAGCTCCTCCCCCATGTTGGATCAGATGCAGGTCAGATCTGAGTGGCAGACTTGACAGACAGCAAGTGGGGTGACTCTAGATCTGATTCACCCTCCTATAACAGTAGGCCTAGGGCATCTGACCCAAGTTGTTAGCACATTAGCCCATGCTGAGAATAATCCTATCAGCCTGCACAGAGAGCTAGAGATCAGAGCTGAAAGGACATTGGACTTGCAGGAACAAACTCAGAGCAAGTTTGGTTGCTTGTTTTTATTTTTTTATTTTTATTTTTTGTCTGTTTTGCTTATTTTTGTTTGTTTGCTGTTTTAGCTTTTTTTGCTTTCTGTTTTTGATAATTTTTTGGTACTTGCTTTGTTTCTGTTATTTTACTGATTTTTTTTTTCTTTTCTTTAGACTTACTGTTTGTCTATGGTAAAAGTACATCAATAGGGAGATTTTTGTTGGTTTGAGACTTTGTATGATCTGTATGTTTTAGGGTTTTTTTTTTACTCTTTTATGTCTTTGTTTCTCTTTCCATTTTTTAGTTGGTACATCTGTCTGTTTTCCCTTCTTACTCTTCTCTTTCTCCACCTTCCTCTTATCCCACACCTCCCTTTTTCCATTCTTTTCCTTTTTCTTACCTTGTTTTACTTTCAGGGAGCAAACCTTTACCCCTACTGCATGAACAGATTGTAAGGCAGGGTGCTCATACAACTGTCAGTAGATTCTGGGATCTGCACACAGATTTTGAATCACGGCTCCCCCCTAAGTTAACTGCAAAAAGTACAACCCCCAACCCACAGACCAGCTACAGAATTAAACAAAGCCAGAGGATCCACATAAAAAAGAATAGGAGATTGAGGAAACAGATGTAAAAGCAACCCCACCATCCATGAACAACAGAATTAAAAAATGTGGGGGGAAGTGGGAGGAGAGGAAAATCTACACAAATGAAGAAAAACCAAAAAAAAGAATATGGATCACACACGGACTCCTGGGAGGTCAGACAGTGAGAAAATAGACTTCAGAACGCAAACAATGAAGAGCCTCCAGAATGACTGGTCTCAAACTACAAACTCAGATATCAAGACATTAATGGAGAGAATAAATGGAATTGAGGCAAGCCAAAAGGAAAAATAGGAAGGAGTTGATAACTGAGAAAACAGCAGTAAAGAATACTGTGAATGAAATAAATAACAAACTGATAAGCATGGAAAGCAGAATTAGCCAAGCAGAAGCATCTCAGAGCTAGAGGACCAAAATATAGAACTAACCCAAACTGTCAAAAATATAGAAAGAAGCTTAAAAAGACAGAACAAAATCATCAAGAGATGAGTGATTATTACAAGAGGCCAAACCTAAGACTAATCAGACTTTCTGAGGCAGAAAGAGAGACAGAATAACCTGGAACAAATATTCCATGAAATTATTCAAGAAAACTTCCTTCATCTCATCAGTGTTGTGACCATTCAAACATAAGAGAGTCAGAGAACCCTTGCAAAACAACAAATGAGAAGACCAACACCTAGACAAATAGTAATTCACCTAAACAAAGTAGGTGTAAAATAAAAAGTCCTGGCCAGGCTTGGTGGCTCAGACTGTAATCCCAGAAAGTTGGGAGGTTGAGACAAGTGTATATCGCCTGAGCCTGTGGGTTCAAGACCTACCCAGGCAACTCGCTGAGACCTAGTCTCTACAATAAATAAAAAATTAACCAGGTGTGGGCAACAGAGTGAGACTCCAACTCAAAAAAAAAAGAAAAGAAAAGAAAAGAAAGAAAGAAAGGAAAAGAAAAGAAAGGAAAAGAAAAAAATCCTAAGGCAGCAAGAGAAAAAGGTCAGATTACCTACAGAGGAAGACCAATTAGAATAGCAGCAGATTTATCTACAGAAACACTTCAGGCTAGGAGAGCTTGGAGCCCAATCTTCAAAGTTCTCAAAGATAAACAATTTCAACCAAGAATAACCTACCCAACTAAGTTAAGCATCATCAGTGAGGGAGAATTTATCTTTCCCAGATATTCAATCCCTAAGAACTTACACTGTCTCTAGATCAGCTCTACAAGAAACACTTAAGAAAGTATTAAACACAGAAGAAAGGGAAAAAAGAAGGACAACGTTCTTCACAAGAGTGCAGGAAAAAGATTGAAAACACACAAGAATCAACCCAAAAATCAAAAGAAAGACAACAAACAAACAGAAACAACAACTCTATAAAAACCTTATGACAGGGA
The DNA here is from genome assembly GCF_000164805.1 of Carlito syrichta. Lineage (NCBI taxonomy): Eukaryota > Metazoa > Chordata > Mammalia > Primates > Tarsiidae > Carlito > Carlito syrichta. The sequence continues at coordinate 5,656 of NW_007253150.1, forward strand.
CACACTCTCACATTTCAATAATTAGCCTGAACATGAATGGAGTAAATGCACCACTGCAAAGACATAGACTGGCAAAATGGATAAAATATCATGAGGCAACAATATAGTGTCTCTAAGAGACTCATCTCACTGGAAAGGACACTCACAGATTCAAAGTAAGAGGATGGGAAGCAAAATTTCAGGTGAACGGAACACAAAACAAAACAGGAGTTGCAATCTAAATCTCAGACAAAATACCCTTTAATCTATCAAAACTTTTAAAAGATGCAGAAGGTCACTATATAATGATAAAAGATTCAATCCATCAATAAGAAATATCCATCCTAAACGTTTATGCACCCAATATAGGACCACCAACTTTTTTTGTTTGAGTTGGAGTCTCACTCTGTCACCCATACTAGAGTACAGTGGCATGCTCCTCGTTACCACAGCCTCGTCTTGCTGGGCTCTGGTGATCTTTCTGCCTCAGTCTTCCAAGTAGCTGAAACTACAGGCACACACTACCATACCCAGTTAATTTTTTGATTTATTGTAGAGATGAGGTCTTGCCAAGTTGCCCAGGAGGGTCTCAAACCTGCAGGCTCAGGCAGTCCACTCACCTCGGCTTCCAAAAGCACTGAGATTACAGGCTGAGCCACTGAGCCCAGCCCAGAGCATCAACTTTCATAAACAGCTTCTAGCCAAACTTAAAAATGATATTGACTCTAACACTATCATAGCTGGGTACTTTAAATACCCCACTCACAACCCTCCACAGATCAAGACAAAAAATCATCAAGGAGATCTGGAAACTCAATGTGACTCTTGACCAAATGGACTTAACTGGTAGCTACAGAACACTTCACCCAACAACCGCAGAATATACATTCTACTCATCACCACATGCAACGTACTCTAAGATCGACCACATCCTTGGCCATAAAACAAGCATAAACAGATTTCATAAGATCGATTTTGCCATGTGCCTTCTTAGACCACAGTGAAATAAAAATAAGTATCAACACCAACAAAATTCCCCCAAAACCCATAAAGACATGGACACTAAACAGCATGATGCTAAGCAACTCCTGAATCAACATGGAAATCATAACAGAGATTAAAAGATACCTGGAAACAAATGAAAATCATCTCTACCCATAGTCAGTTTTTCAGAAGTGTGAACAGTGTTATAGAGTTCTACATCAATCTGACATTTTATAGGCTAGGTACTCCCAGTTTCTTTGTAATTTTTTTAAATTATGGGGTACATTTCAGGGTTAGGTATACAAATATTCATTATGTGGGTAACCTTGGTGATGAGGTGTTTCCCCACTTCCCCAGGCAGATTCCCACTACTGCCTATCCCACCTCCCTGCCCACCAATACCCCTGCAGTTTCCCACTACTGTCAATCCTTTTCCTATAGTATTATGATAGTTGTTCAAGGTCCACTTATGAATGAGAACATGTGATACTCAGTTCTTGTTTTTGTGACAGATCACTCAGTATTATAGACTCTAAATCCATCCAGGTTCCTCTGAAGTTGATCTTATTCTTCTTTATGGCTGCATAATATTCCATTGTGTATACATACCACATTTAAAAAAAAAATCCAATCATTTTTTGATGGGCAGCATGGTTTGTTCCATGTTCTTGCTATTGTGAACAATGCTGTGATCAACATTCGTGTGCTGGTATCTTTTTTATAGAGTAATTTGAATTTTTCCGGGTATACTCCCCATAAGGGGATTGCAGGATCATATGGAAGGTTGATTTTTAGAATTTTTAGGAATTGCCACACTGTTTTACATAGAGGCTGTACTAATTTACACTAGTAGAATTGTTCCTTTTTTGCCACATCCTCTCCAGCATCCATTATCTTTTGAGTTATTGATAATGGTCATTGTGACCGGAATTAGGTGGTATCTCGGTGTAGTTTTAATTTTCATTGGCTTTGATGACTAGAGATGTTGAACATTTTTTCATGTATCTGTCGGCTGCTCATACGTCTTCTTTTGAGAATTGTCTATTCATATCTTTTGCCCACTTTGTAATGGGGCAGTTTGTTTTTTTCTTTTCAGCATATTTGAGTTCCTTGTAGATCCTCGATGCTAAGCCTTTGTCAGACATACAGTTGGCAAATATTTTTTCCCAGTCTATGGGTTGTCTCCCTGTTCTCTTGATAGTTTCTTTTGATTTGCAGAAGTTTTTCAGTTTGATGAGGTCCCACTTGTTTATCTTATCTCTTATGGCATGGGCACTTGGGGTTTTAATCAGGAATTGGTTGCCAGTTCCAATTTCCCTAAGGGATGTCTCCTGCATTTTCTAAGATTCCAATAGTTTGAGGTTTTACATTTAGGTCTTTGATCCATTTAGAGTTGATTTTTGGGTATCGAGATAGGTAGGGGTCCTGTTTCAATCTTCTGCATGTTGTCAGTCAGTTTTCTAGCATCATTTACTGAATAAGTTCTCCTCTCCCCAGTGGCTGGTATAGAAGTTTTGTCGAAGATTTGTTGGTTGAGAAATTGAGGTTTTGCTTCTGGAATCTCAGTTTATTTCCATTGTTCTATATGCCTGTTCTTGTGCCAATATCAGGCTGTTTTTTTATTGTAGCTTTATAATAAAGTTTAAAGTCTGGGAGTGTGATACCTGCTTTTTTTTTTTTTCTTTTCTTTTTTTCCCCCCTGAGGATTGTTTTGGCTATCTGTGGTTGTTTATGTTTCCATATGAATTCCTGTATTGTTATTTCTAGGTCTGAGAAGAATGTTGCTGATAATTTGATGGGTATTGTGTCAAATCTGTAGATTGCCTTAGTTGTAGTATTCATTGTAAAGGCCTTTCACATCTCTGGCTAGGAAGATGCCAACCTATTTCATTTTTTTGTGGCTATTGTGAATGAAATTGTACTTTTTATTGGATTTCTGTATGTTTATTATTGGTGTATAGAAATGTGATTTTCTTTTGCACATTTATTTTGTACCCTGAGACTTTGCCAAAGTCCTTTATCAGTGCAAAGGGGTTTTGACAGATTCTCTTGGGTTTTCAAGGCATAGAATCATGTCATCTGCGAAGAGGGATAACTTGATTTCCTCTTTTCCTATTTGGATACCCCTGATCACCTTCTCTTCTCTGATTACTCTAGATAGGGCTTCCAAAACTGTTGGACAGGAGGAGTGAGAGTGGGCATCCTTGTCTTGTTCAGTTTTCAGGAGAAATGGTTCCAATTTCTGTCTGTTTAGTAGTATGCTGGCAGTGGGTTTCTTGTCAATGGTACTTATGATTTTGAGGTATGTTCCATCTAAGCCTAGATGTTTGAGGATTTTTATCAAGAAGCAGTGCTGGATTTTATCAAAAGCTTTTTCTGCATCTAATGATATAATCATGTGTTGGTTTTTTGGGTTTTTTTACATTTGTTGATGTATTTAATTACATTTATGGTCTTATGAATGTTGAAACAGTCTTGCATCCCAGGGATGAAGCCTACTTGTTCATGGTGGATGATTTTTGAGAAGTGTTGTTGAATCCAGTATGATAGGATCTTGCTGAGAACTTCAGCATCAATGTTCATCAAGGATATTGGCCTGTATTTCTCTTTCTTTGTTGGATCTTTACCTGGTTTGGGTATCAATTGGGTATTATGATGTTAGCTTCATAAAATGATTTGGGGAGAGTTCCATCTTTCTCAATCACCTAGAATTCTTTCAATAGGATTGGTATAATTTCTTCCTTGTATGTCTTGTAGAATTCTGCTGGAAAATCATCTGGTCCAGGGCTTCTTTTTAATAAGCAGTTCTCTTATGACATAGTCAATTTCCTGGATTTTTATTGGTCTATTTGAGTCTCAATTTCTTCTTGTTTCATCCTGAGCAGGTTGTGTAATGTCCATTTCCTTTAGGTTTTCAAGTTTTTTTCAATACAAGTGTGCATTGTAGTCTCTGATAATCTTTTGTATTTCTTCAGGGTCAGTTGTGACTTCGTCTTTTATGTTTCTGATTGTGTTTATTTGGGCTTTTTCTTTGTCAGTCTAGCTAGGGGACCATCAATCTTGTTTATTCTTTCAAAGAACCAGCTTTTTGTTTTATTGATTTTTTTTGTATTATCTTTTTGTTTTCTATGTCCTGGATTTGGGTTTTTATTTTGGTGATCTGCTGAAGTTAGGCTTTTGGTGGAGCTGCTTTTCTAGCTGCGTTATGTGACTTGTTAGGCTGTTAACTTGTGATCTTTCCATTTTCCATTTTCTTCATGTGTGTTTGTGGAGATATGAATTCCCTCTTACTACTGCATTCGTGGCATCTCAGAAGTTTTGGTAAGATGTTTTTTTCATTTTCATTTGTTTCCAAGTATGTTTTAATCTCTGATTTGATTTCCATGTTGACTCAGGAGTAGCTTAGTGTCATGCTATTTAGTGTTCATGTCTTTGTGGGTTTTGGAGGAATTTTGTTGGTATTATATTTATTCTACTATGGTCAGAGAAGGTGTATGGCAAAATTTCAATATTGTGAAATCTGCTTATGCTTGATTTATGATCAAGGGTGTGGTCAATCTTAGAGTATGTTCCATGTGTTGATGAGTAGAATGTATGTTCTGTGGTTGTTGGGTGAAGTGTTCAATAGGTATCAAGTAAGTCCATTTGGTCAGGAGTCACATTGAGGTTCCAGATCTCCTTGCTGATTTTTTGTCTTGATGATCTGTGGAGGGTTGAGAGTGGGGTATTAAAGTCCCCAGCTATGATAGTGTTAGAGGCAATATCTTTTTTAAGTTTGCCTAGAAGACATTTTATGAAAGTTGTGGCTCCTATGTTGGGTGCATATATGTTTAGGATGGATTGAATCTTTTATCAACATATAGTAACCTTTTGTATCTTTTTAAATTTTTGATAGCTTAAAGGGTATTTTGTCTGAGATTTAGACTGCAACTCCTACTTTGTTTTGTATTCCATTCACCTGAAATTTTGCTTCCCATACTCTTACTTTGAGTCTATGAGTGTCCTTTCTGGTGAGATGAGTCTCTTAGAGACACTATATTGTTGCCTCATGATATTTTATCCATTTTGCCAGTCTATGTCTTTTCAGTGGTGCATGTAATTCATTCACATTCAGACTAATCATTGAAATGTGAGAGTGTGTCCCAGCCATGAGGTTTTTATAGGTTGTTGTTGCTCCTGTTTGTTTGTTGTCTTTCTTTTGACTTTTGGGTTGATTCTTGTGTGTTTTCAATCTTTTTCCTGCACTCTTGTGAAGAATGTTGTCCTTCTTTTTTCCCTTTCTTCTGTGTTTAATACTTAAGTGTTTCTTGTAGAGTTGGGTTAGAGGCAGCATAAGTTCTTAGGGATTGAATGTCTGGGAAAGGTTTTACTTTTCTCTCACTGATGATGCTTAGCTTAGCTGGATAGGTTATTCTTGGTTGAAATTGTTTATCTTTGAGAACTTTTTGAAGATTGGGCTCCTAGCTCTCCTAGCCTGAAGTGTTTCTGTAGCTAAATCTGCTGATAGTCTAATTGGTCTTTCCCCATAGGTAATCTGACCTTTTTTCTCTTGCTACCTTTAGGATTTTTTCTTTTATACCTACTTGGTTTAGGCAAATTATTATGTATCTAGTATTTGGTCTTCTCAATTGTTGTGTTGCAGGGGTTCTTAGACTCTCTTGTGTTTGGTTGTATCACTGATGAAATGAGAGAAATTTTCTTGAACAATTTCATGGAATGTTTGTTCCAGGGTGTTCTCTGTCTTTCATTCTGCCTCAGGGAGTCCAATTACTCTTAGGTTTGGTCTCTTGAAATAATTGCTCATCTCTTGATGGTTTTGTTCTGTCTTCTTAAGTTTCTTTTTTATGTTTTTGAAAACATGGGTTAGTTTCATATTTTGGTCCTCAAGCTCTGAGATTCTTTCTTCTGCTTGGCTAATTCTGCTTTCCATGCTTATCAGTTTGTTATTTATTTCATTCACAGTATTCTTTACTGCTGTTATCTTAGTTATCAACTCCTTCCTATTTTCCTTTTGACTTGTCTCAATTCCATTTATTCTCTCTATTAATGTCTCGATATCTGGGTTTGTAGTTTGAGAGAAATCATTCTGGGGGTCTTCATTGTTTGTGTTCCAAAGTCTGTTTTCTCATTAACTGACCTCCCAGGGGTTTGTATGTGACTCATATTCTTCTTTTGTTTTTTCTTCATTTGTGTAGAAGAAAAACTACTTTTTTCCCCCTTTACTTTAATTTTGTTGTTCATGGATGGTGGGGTTGGTTTTACTTCTGTTTCCTCAATCTCATATTCTTCCTCATGTAGATCCCCTGGCTTTGTTTAATTCTGAAGCTGGACTGTGAGTTGGAGGCTGTACTTTTTGTAGTTTGGGGATTTAATTTAAGGGTAGCTGTTATCAAAATCTATGTACAGATGCCAGAATCCACTGACAGATGTATGGGCACCCTGGAACCCACTTCCCACTGCTTTACAATCTGTCCATTCAGTTGGGGTATAAGTTTGTTCTCTGAAAGCAAAATGAGGTAAGAAAAAGGAAAAGAATGGCAAAAGGAAGGAGGGAGGGGAAGAGGAAGTTGGAGAGAGAGAAGAATAAGAGGGAAAACAAACAGACATTCTGACTAACAAATGATAAAAAACACAAAGACAAAAAAGAGTGAAAAAAAAATAAAACATACAGATAATCATACAAACACACAAACTAACAAAAACCTCCCTATTGATGTACTCTTCCCATACACAAACAGGAAATGTAAAGAAAAAAATCAGTAAAATAACAGAAACAAAGCAAGTATGAAAATGTTATCAAAAACAGAAAGAGAGAAAAAAGCTAAAACTAAAAACAAACAAAAAAGAGCAAAACAAAAAGATAAAAAATAAAAATAAGGAACCAAACTCACTCTGAGGTTGTTCCTATAAGTCCAACATCCTCTCAGCTCTGAGCTCTAGCTCACAGTGCAGGCTGATAGGATCAGATGCCCCAGGCCTTCTGTGGAAAGAGGGTGGATCAGATCTGGACTCACCCAGCTTGCTACCTGTCAAGTTTGCCACTCAGATCTAAGCTGTCTGTCTGATCCAGCATGGGAGGGGGATTTCTTTCTCTCCCAGTTTGATGAGGTTACCTTAGGTCCCAAGTTGGAGGCTGGGCAGAGCTGGGTGGATCTAGGCGGGGCAATGCAGGTCTCTACCTGGTCCTGGGACAGAGAAAATGGCTGTGGTGGGTGCTTCTTCACCTGGGAATTTGGCTAGTGAATACATTTTATATTCCTTAATTGAATTTTTAAACTGTCTCACCTTTATGTCTTTTACTTTTAACCCTCCTTCCAAAAAAAGGAATGCTTCCAACTTACAGGCAGATTTGGATTAACTTTATCTCTTCCCCAATAGTTTAGGTCTTTTTAATATTAAAAAAAAAGTACTCACTTCAGTTTTTTACCTGACCTTTCTCCTAAATATTTCCAGAGACTTCTATTATATTATCTTTAAAAAGTCAGATACTCTGCAAACTGTGACTTGTACTATATAGTTGTTTTTTTCCTAACTTTTAGCATTTTATTTATTTATTTTTTTAAATTGCTCTTGTCACTACACATTGAAATGAGTTTTCTAGGGCTCATTCCAATAGTAACTAAGAGTATTTTTTTAAAGATAAATGTCCCTTCTTTTTTACTCTGTTTTGAAAATTGGTGACTGCTGTCTCAAAGCTGTTTCCAGACTGTATTTATCATCTACCAGTAAAGTCAGTAACTTTATGGCATATGGTACAAAATGACCTTGAGTTTTTTTTCAATAGGAGAAGTGCAGTCTCCATTTATACAATTATCCTAACACGTCTGCATATTTTTAAGCCTGTTGACTTTGCTTCTGTCATCATAAGCCATGTTCAGGGAACAATAAAGACTGTCATTTTAAACTGTGTGTACACAAATCACTGGTAGTGTGCATCAAGCCATCTGCTCTGCCAAGGGATTTTTCTTTTTCTAGGCATATCCTGACTGTGAAAAGAGTGTAAGATGACAATGTCATGCTGCCCATTTCCTGTGCTAAAACTTTCATTAACTTGTCTTATGAAAAGGTTACTGCTGATGAACTAGGTGCAAAATACCAGCATTATATTGGTCCTTCGGCTTCCACATATCACCTGTCATTTAAACTAGTAGATTTTTTCAAATGTTCAAAAATCTCTTTCGCATGAAAATGAGTACCTAGCGTCATTGTCTGGTTTCCCCTTGTCCCTTCCATTTTTCTTCCTCTCCTCTCCTACTCCTGAGTATAAATAAAAACAAAATTAACTGTGGTGCAAGATTGCAATCATTAACCTTTTTATAGAAAGATCCCTTTCACATTTCACATCATGTCAGCATTCTTTGATAGTAAAAAGCAAAATTCTTTTTTTTCTCTCAAGCTCTTAGAGTAGTTCTTTACAAATGAGTCATTTTTGGAAGTTCCCTATTCACTTTCTGATATCCCAGTGAGAAAGAACTATGTCAAGAACTATGGAGCTTCCTATAGTGCACACCCAGCTCATTTGTATGTGATAAAATTGGTATCCAAAGATGATTAGGTAGGGCTTCCATCTCAGGATTAGGGCATAATTTAAAAGATCTATTCTTTTGTTACCACCCTTTGAAGAGAATTACACATCTACCATTCGGATAGTGAAACAGAAAATTGTTTTATTTCAAATACTGAATATCAGAAAGCTTGAGATATTTTAGAATCTATTTTTTCTAAATGAAGTGGATTTAGCAATGCCAGTGTCTGTTGACATTCATGGACAAAGAGTTTCCAGGAGTTTCCACAGCCCGTGAGGAACCTTCAATACCTATCTTAAAGATGAGAGGATAATGTTTGGGAAGTGATATCAAAGCTCACAATAGACTGGGGGAACTGACCTCTTATTGTCCTCGAATCCCTTCATTTCTCTGCCTCCTCCACTTCTATATAGTAGTGGACATTACTATAATAGTAACACAGTTGCTCAAATATGTGACTAATCAGAAGACTTAATTCAGCCTGGAATCATTGCATCAAAAAAGAGAAGCTTCTAGAATCTAAAGGAATTTTCAAGAATGTCTTTGGAAAGAATTGGATTTTTACTGTAAATCTACTTACCATCCATGCAACTGAAAGACTATATAAAAAGATTTTCAATAAACAGAATAAAGACCAAGGAGGGTGGTGTTTCTGAGTTAAGTTTTTTCTACTGGGATTTTCTTTTGATTATAGATACTACAGAAGTTTCTTGATACATAAACTAATGAAACACTTGTAGATTTTTTTGAAAATGCAGCACTGTACTTTATTACACAGTTTTAAGAGAAATTCTTGCCATTTTAAAATTCTGTTTTGATGAAGTCATAGGCTAAGGAGGATAATAGAAGTCTTTTCTCTCCTCTCTTCTCATAATTCCATTTATAATGATGATGGAGATAAAAAAAACTAATATGCTAGATGTTTTTTCTTTAATCCTTACAGCAACTACATAAAGTATTCCCTATGTACACTTCATTTTATAAATGAACACATTAAGTTAAAAGAAATTAGATAATTTGTTTAAGATGATTTTAATACAAAGACCAACGCAAGTCTCTGAGTTGCCATAGCCTTAGCTGATGTTGCCTGAGAGTGCTCAAAACAATAGAATTTAATTGCATCTTGTCATTGATATATAAAAGCTGTAGCTGCATGTGACCTTTTTGGATATGCTAGTCCATTCCCTTCATTTGAAAGGTAAAGGTGGAGATAGCAGGTACCCAGCAGAATGCCAGGCTCAGGCTAGACCCATTGATTCCCATGTCATATATAGTGGCCAATGGGCTCACTTTTCTCCATTTTTATATAGAGTCCCAGGAATTCTGAAACTCTAAACTATGAGAACCTGACATCTTAAAGGTCCATTAAGAAATTTAAAATAATTTGACTAAAAATTGTTTCTTTTGCATTCAATTCAATGAAACAGCTCTGTCTGATTTCATGTCCTGACTTTATCACTTATTGTATGATTTTAGGCAAGTTGCTTGATCTCATGCCACAGTTTCCTTGTCTGTGAAATGGGAAAAGGTTAGTAAGCCACTTCATAGGTTATTATGAAGACTAAATAAATTAATAAACTCTACCAAGAACTGTCATATAAGATAGAATAAGTAGACAAAGATGATAAACTAAATGACTATAAATGTATTCTTTGTGTTCAAAAAGTTAAGTAGAAGTGTAATGACTAAATGTAGTATACTGGAACCAAAAGAGGCATTAGGTAAAAGCTAATAAAATCTAAAAATGTATAAACTTTTAGTTAACAGTAATGTATCAATATTGGTCCATTAATTATAATAAATGTACCACATTAATATAAGATGTTAATAATAGGGGAAACTGGGTATGATGTATATGAGATTCTCTGTACTATCATCCTAATGTCTCCATAAATCTAAAACCATTCTAAAAATCTAATTTATTTTTAAAACATAAATTAGATATTTTAATGAAAAACAAGTCAATCAAAAATCCAAATTTCCTACCCTCACTTTCTGCCTTTCTTTCCCCCCAAATCCTCAGGGAAACCAGGAAAAATGGGTTACATTACCTCATTGTGTTAGAGGAGGGGCTGATCTTTACACAACTGTCGTCTGCTTGACCCTCGAACCCCAAGTAAAGCTAGAGTAACTCACACTTTTATCCTGGTTTTACTCAGTGTTTTCCCTGTAATTGAAGGTCTCTGGCTGAAGACTGTGTGGTTCATTTTTAAACATACTCCTAAACATACTGTGCCATCTTCTACTTTGCCATGGTTACCCCACGAAACCACTCAGTACTCCTGGAGTATCAGACAGTAAGTAAGACGTCAGCCCCCTTCCTCTTTTGTCTTAGTCTGTATTGCTTGTCTGTGTTGTTTTGTTGTGTTGTGTTCCAATACCAGTCCTGCTTGAAGGGAGTGTGGGATGTTTGGGGTGAAGGCTGGATCCATCAGCATCCAAATTTTGATCTCATCCCTTCCAAATTCCCATTTTGCACAACACAAATTCTCAATTCTCTACTTCATTACTAGATAGATTGCATAGATGTGAATTCTCACACATTATATTTTGTAACTTTTTCCACCTATGAATTATGATAAAATTTTATGTTGAAAATGAAAGTAACTCTTCTTATGTAAGGAAGACTATTCAAATTTTAAAAATCTTTTTTTCTTCACAAATCCTGATTTGAAAAACTATTATCATAAGTACCAAAAGAAAAAATACATTGGAAAGGACTACTAAAATATTTTTGTATGACACTGATAAAAGAAAACTCTTTTTCATTTAAAAAATTGTATCTGAAACTTAAAATTCTAATACTTTGAGGATTAAAACAATCAACATACTATTAAAACATTTTATTAATACATGACATTTTATTATACATATTTATGCTATAATAAATCAGTTTATTTATCTCGACAAAACATATTTGATATGACAATATTCATGCTCATTTATTATAAAAAGTTGATGAAGTAGTCCTCCAGATGTTCCTAAAACATTTTAGTTTTATACTTTCAAGGCTCATTGCCCTAACGTTATTGATAATGATAGAAATGACTTATATCTGTATTCAGTAATTTTTACCTGTATTCAGTAGTTTTTTCTGAGTTCAGAGAAAACTCTGTTCACAAGATGATCTCCAATCTGCATTTCTCCTCTGAGCACTAACCCTTATTTCTGGATACCTGCTTGGATATCTTCTCTTGGCTGTCTCATTGTAAATGTCACACACATACAAACACATTACTTACTGCTCTCCAGTAACTTCAAATTACTAGGTATGTCCAGAACAAGTCATGGTGTTTGACAACTGGGTGGATTTCTCACACCACAGTCTCTGTTTCCCTGTCTCTCTGTCTCTCACTCTCTGAATTCTCATGCTAGAATCTCCACTTACCTATGGATGATCTACTTTTAAGTCTCCTTTAAGACCTAGTTCTGGTGAATCTTTTTCCCTATTCTCTCCTATAAAAATATGCAATTACTTGTTTACATGTCTCTCCCAAGCATGTGGGAGTTTGAGAAGCAGAGACCCTGTTGTCTTTGCCCGAGAATAAATTATTATGATAGGCTGGCAAACATGTATGAATGCTTGTATGTGTTTGTGTGGTGTGTGTGTTGCAGAGGTTGATGTGTTTGAAGATGTTTGTTGGCGAGGATCAGTTTAGGTAAGTAGGAATAAGAAAACAAAAATATAGTCATGCCCTTGCTTAAAAGAGTAACAAGTATTTGGGGATTCTTTTCTGGCTGTTGCAGAGGGAGGATTTGGAGTCTTAGGAGAAAGAAAGCTGCTAACAATAGAGGAGGAAATCAGACCTGAGAAGAATAACCAGGGAGGTTATGTAACTTTTGTGAACAGTGGCTGCTAATACTTATTTTAAAAGGTTTTTCTGTGCATTGCTACTGCCAAATACTGAGTAAAACTTATACTGGTGGTATGTATGAACTGAATGTTTGAGACCCCTGTGAATTCATATGTTGAAATCTAACACCCTATGTCATGGTATTTGAAGGTTAAGCCTTTGAGAGATAATGTAGTGATGAAGATAGAGCCCTTATAAATAGGATTAGCTTACTTGTAAGAAGAGGCCAGAGAGCTACCCAACATTCTTTCTGCCATGTGAGGACACAAAAAGTCAACCATCTGCAACCCAGAGGAGGACTTTCACCAGAACCCAAATGTTTTAGCACCCTGATCTCAGACTTCCTACCTCCAGGACTGTGAGAAACAATTATATGTGGTTCATAAGCCACTTAGTCTAAGAAATGGTATGGATTAGACATTTAAGTGTTATTCTCCTATAGTATCCTGAGACCACTGATTTTGTATTTTTTATATTTAGAAAACTTATAGGTAGTTTGTTACTAGCAAACTGGACTGAATAAGACATGGTGCCTTGAGAAAAGAGAGAAAGGCTAGATGATTTGTTTGAAGAACAGCTCTGAGGAGAGAGAGCAAGAGAAATGATGTGAGTGCTAAAGGTGCTTATCAGAAAGTTAGCAAGGGCAATATAGAAGGATGATGTGTCCAAGGGAATCTAAAGACTTCCTGAAAGTCTTTGGAAATTTTAAGGAGGGTGCAAGAGCTTTCATAGAAATTGAGATGGAGCAACAGACAATTTTACTGAGTATTAAATAAAATGATGACCCTTGAATATTGAGATATTTGAGGAGATTCTAATCATTCAAAATTTAAAAAAGTTTAGAGTTGATGTTAGAAAATAATATGTTAAATTCCACTGTCTGTAGCATTAATATATCATGTTTTTTAAACTTCAATTTTTTTCCACTCAAGAGATAAAAGAGTGTTTTCAGAGATTGGAGATCCTGGTGTGCAGGATCATCTTCTGCTCCTGGGGTTTTCCTGAGAAGAGGCAGCAGAACGCAGTTAATCCTCACCACCTGGTGCCTGGCCCACACCATCACCTGTGACAGCAGGGTGACACAATCCCCAATATCCATGCAGAGGGCAGGAGAAAACTGGAAAGGAGCCTGCTACTGGTGAGGAAACCACGACAGGTGCCATTTTCTCTGTCCTGGGACCAGGCAGAGACCTGCATTTCCCTGCCCAGCTCCACCCAGGCTCCAACCTGGGACCTGCCCCCTCCCACACACTGGAACAGGCACAGGCACATCAGATCTGAGTGGAAGACTTGACAGTAGCAACAGCAAATGGGTGAGTCCAGATCTGATCCACTCTCTTCCCACAGTAGTCCATGGGGCATCTGACACACGCTGAGAACAACACTATCAGCCTGCACTATGAGCAGGTGGGGGTGGGGCTGGAGACCAGTTAAGGAATGACCTCAGACAAGTTTTGTTTTTTGTTTTGTTTGTCTGGTGGTTGGTTTGTTTTGCTTGCTTTTTGTTTTCTTTTTTATACCAATATTTTTTATTTTGATATTGTGGGGTACAGTTAAGGGTTAGGTATACAAATATGTTTTGTTTAGGCACCCTTGTTGATAAGGGATGTCTCCCCGTCCCCAGACAGATATTGACTACCATTAATCCCACCTCTCTTCCCCTCCCCCCCATAGTTTCCCACCACCATCAGTCCTTTTCTTATAGTATTACAATGGATGTTCAAGGTCCACTATATGAGTGAGAACAGGTGATACTCAGATCTTTGTTTCTGTGAGAGGTCACTCAGTATTATTGACTCTATTCCATTCAGGTTGCTGCAAAATTCATGATTTTGTTCTTTATTATGGCTGCATAGTATTCCATCGTGTATATGTACCACATTTTTTAAATCCACTTCTCTTTTGATGGACAGTATGGTTGATTTCAGGTTCTTGTTATTGTGAACAATGCTGCGATAAACATGTGTGTGGAGGTATCTTTTTTATGGAGTGATTTGAGTTCTTCAGGGTATATTCCCAGTAGGGGGATTGCAGGGTCATATGGGAGGTCGATATTTAAAGTTTTTAGGTATCGCCACACTGTTTTCCATAGAGGTTGCACTAGTTTGCACTTCCACCAACAGTGTAGGAGTGTTTCTTTTTCACCACACCCTCTCCAGTAACTGTTATTTTTTGTTACTGATAATTGCCATTCTGACTGGAGTTAGGTGGTATCTCAGTGTGGTTTTGATTTGCATCTCCTTGATTATGAGTGAGGTTGAACATTTCTTCATGTGTCTGTTGGCTGCTCGGATGTCTTCCTTTGAGAAGTGTCTGTTCATATCTTTTGCCCACTTTATAAAGGGGTTGTTTGTTTTTTTCTTTTCAGCACATTTGAGTTCCTTGTAGATCCAAGATGTTAAGTCTTTGTCAGACCTGGAGTTGGCAAATACTTTTTCCCAGTCTGTAGGCTGTCTCCCTGCTCTCTTGATGGTTTCTTTGGCTTTGCAGAAGCTTGTCAGTTTAATGAGTTCCCACTTGTCTATCTTATCTCTTATAGCCCGTGTGTTTCAGGTTTTGTTCAGGAATTGGATGCCAGTTCCAATTTTCATAAGGGTATATCCTGCATTTTCTAAGGTTCTTATGATTTGAGGTTTAACATTTAGGTCTCTGATCCATTTAGAGTTAATTTTTGTGTATGGGGACAGAAAGGGGTCTTGTTTGAGTCTTCTGTATATGGTCAGCCCATTTTCCCAGCACCATTTACTGAACAGGTTCTCCTCTCTCCTGTGGTAGGTGGTGGAGGCTTTGTCGAAGATGAGTTGGTTGAGAAATTGAGGTTTAAATTCTGGATTCTCAATTCTATTCCATTGGTCTATACGACTGTTTTTATACCAATACCAAGCTGTTTTGATTATTGTAGCTTTATAGTAAAGTTTGAAGTCTGGTAATGTGATACCGCCTGTTTGTTTGTTTTGTTTTTTTTTTTGCT
>NW_007253150.1:21083-22330 GCF_000164805.1 Carlito syrichta
GTCCTTTATCAGTGTAAGGAGGTTTTTGACAGGTTCTCTTGGGTTTTCAAGGTACACAATCATGTCATCTGCAAAGAGAGATAACTTGACTTCCCCTTTTCCTATTTGGATACCCCTGATTGCCTTCTCTTCTCTGATTGCTCTAGCCAGGACTTCCAATACTATATTGAACAGGAGAGGTGAGAGTGGGCATCCTTATCTTGTTCTAGTTTTCAGGGGAAATCGTTCCAATTTCTGTCCATTTAGAAGTATGTTGGTTGTGGGTTTCTTGTAGATGGCTTTTACTATTTTGAGGTATGTTCCCTATATGCCTAGATGTTCGAGGGTTTTTATCAAGAAGGGGTGCTGGATTTTATCAAAAGCTTTTCTAGCTGGGCTTGGTGGCTCAGCCTGTAATCCCACATCTTTGGGAGGCTGAGGTGAGTGGATTTCCTGAGCCTGCGGGTTCGAGACCTGCCTGGGCAGCGAGACCTCATCTCTACAATAAATCAAAAAATCAGCCGGGCGTGGTAGCACATGCCTGTAATTTCAGCTACTTGGAAGGCTGAAGTGGAAGGATCGCTGGAGCCCAGCAGGCGAGGCTGCGGTGGCTGGGAGCGGCCACTGCACTCCAATCTGGGCGACCAAGTGAGACTCCAACTCAAAAAAAAAGAGCCTTTTCTGCATCTAATGATATAATCACATGGTTTTTGTTTTGACATCTATTGATGTATTTAATTACATTTATGGTTTTACGAATGTTGAACCAGACTTGCATCCCAGGGATGAAGCCTACTTGGTCATGATGGATGATTTTTGAGATGTGTTGTTGAATCTGGTTTGCTAGGATCTTGTTGAGGATTTTAGCATCTATGTTCAACAAAGATATTGGCCTGTAGTTCTCTTTCTTTGTTGGGTCTTTACTTGGCGTGGGTTACAATGTGATGTTAGCTTCATCAAATGATTTGGGGAGAGTTCCATCTTTTTCAATCACTTGAAATACCTTCAGTAAGAATGATATCAGCGCCTCCTTAAATATCTTGTAGAATTCTTCTGGAAAGCCATCTGGACCAGACTTTTTTTTTGTAAGTAGTTTTCTTATTATGTAGTCAATTTCCTTGATTGCTATTGGTCTATTTAGGGTCTCAATTTCTTCTTGTTTCAACCTAGACATGTTGTGTAATGACAGAAAGTCCCCCATTTCCTTAAGGTTTTCAAGTTTGTTTCCATACATGTGTACATAGTAGTCTCTAATGATCTTTTGTATT
>NW_007253150.1:22574-50267 GCF_000164805.1 Carlito syrichta
GTGATCTGGGTTCTTCTGCTGAAATTAGGGTTTTGGTGGTCTTGCTTTTCCAGCTTCCTTAGGTGGCTTGTTAGGCTATTAATTTGTGATCCATACATTTCCTTCATGTGCATTTGTAGGGATATAAATTCCCCTCTTTTGTTTGCTTTTGATTTGTTTATATTTTTAGTTTTTTTCCTTCTTTTCTTCTTGTTTTTGTTTATGTGTTTGTATTTGATTATACTTTTGTATTTGCTTTGTTTCTGTTATTTTAATGCTGTTTTTAAGATTTCCTGTTTGAACTGGGCTCGGTGGCTCAACCTGTACTCCCGTGCCTTGGGAGGCTGAGGTGAGTGGATTGCCTGAGCCTGTGGGTTCGAGACCCACCTGGGCAACTTGGCAAAACCTCATCTCTACAATAAATCAAAAATCAGCCAGGCATGGTAGCGCATGCATGTAGTTCCAGCTACTTGGAAGGCTGAGGCGGAATGATCACTGGAGCTCAGCAGGTGGAGGCTGAAGTGGCCGGGAGCAGCTACTGCATTCCAGTCTGGGTGACGGAATGAGACTCCGACTCAAAAAAAAAAGATTTCCTGTTTGTGTATGTTGTATATGGCTATCTTGGAGGGAGAGTACATCAATGGGTGGGGAGGGGGTATTGAAGGTTTGTGTGTTTGCATGATTGTCTGTATTTTTTAAATCTTTTCTGTCTTCGTTTGTGTCTCTTTTCATTTGTTAGTTGATATGCCTGTCTCTTTTCCCTCTTCTCTCTCTCTCCCTTCTCATCCCCCTTCTTCCTCTTTCCATGCTTTTCCTTTTTCTAACCTCATTTTTCTTTCAGAGGACAAAACTAGACCCCCAGTGCATAGACAGTTTGTGTGGCAGTGGGAAGTGGGTTCCAGGGTGCCCACACACCTGTCAGCAGATACTGGGATCTGCAGATAGTTTCTGAATCATAGCTCCAGTTAAATCTCAAAACTGCAAAAAGTACCGACCCCCACTCACAGTCCAGCTTCAGAAATGGACAAAGCCAGAGTATCTACACAAGGAAGAATAAGAGATTTAGCAAACAGAAGTAAAAGCTCCTCCCCATCCCTGAACAACAGAATTAAAGAAGAGGTTCAAAAAAGGGGGGGGTGAAAAATCTTCACAAGTGAAGAAAAACAAAAGGAAGAATTTGGGTCTCAGTCCCCTGGGAGGTCAACCTCTGAGAATACAGACTTCAGAATGTAAACAATGAAGATCCCCAGAGTGACTGGTCTCAAGCCACAAACCCAGTTATCAAGGTATTAATAGAGAGAATAAATAGAATCAAAGTGAGACAAAAGGAAAGAATGAAGGAGTTGATAACTGAGATAACAGCAATAAAGAATACAGAGAATGAAATAAATAACAAACTAATAAGCATGGAAAACAGAATTAAAGAGCAGAAGAAAGACTCTAAGAGCTTGAAGATCAAAGTATGAAATGAACCCAAACTGTTAAAAACATAGAAAAGTAGCTTAAAAAGACAGAATAAAACCTCCACTAGATGAGCAATTATTTCAAGAGGCCAACCCTAAGATTAATTGACATTCCTGAGGTAGATAGAAATACAGAGACCACCCTGAAACAAACATTCCATGAAAATATCCAAGTCAACTTCCCTCATCTTATCAATGATGTGACCACTCAAACACAAGAGATTCAGAGAACACCTGCAAGAAAACAAATGAGAAGACCAACTCCTAGACACATAGTTATTTGCCTACATAATGTAGGTATAAAAGGAAAAACCCCTAAAGGCAGCAAGAGAAAGGTCAGACTACCCACCAGGGAAGACCAATTAGAATAGCAGCAGACTTATCTACAGAAACACTTCAGACTAGGAGAACATGGAGCCCAATCTTCAAAATTATCAAAGATAAGCAATTTCAGTCAAGAATTAGCAACCCAGCTAAGCTAAGCTTCGTCAGTGATGGAGAATTAAAATCCTTCCCAGATATTCAATCCCTGTGAGTTTATGCTGCCTCCAGACCAGCTCTATAGAAACACTTAAAAAAGTATTAAACACAAAAGAAAAAGAAAAATAAATGGCAATACCCATCCCAAGAATGCAGGAAAAAGATGGAAAACACATATGAGTCAGCACAAAAATCAAAAGAAAGACAACTAACAAACAAATAAGCAAACAGCAGCAATAACAAAAAACTCTATAAGAACCACAGGATGGCAAAACTCGTATCTCAATAATTAGCCTGAATGTGAATGGACTAAATGCACCACTGAAAAGACATAGAATGGTAAAATGGATAAAGTATAATGAGGCACCGATATATTGTCTCCAAGAGACTCATCTCACCAGAAAGGACATACACAGACTCAAAGTAAGAGAATGGGAAACAAAATTTGAGGAGAACGGAACAACAAAAAAAAGCAGAAATTGTGATCTTAGTATCAGACAAAATAACCTTTAAGATATCAAAAATTTAAAAGATATGAAAGGTCACTACATAATGATAAAAGGTTCAATTCTTCAACATGAACTATCCATCCTAAACATATATTCACCCAAAATAGAAGTACCAACTTTCATAAAGCTGCTTCTAGGTAAACTTAAAAAAGATATTGACTCTAACAGTATCATAGCTGGGAACAAAAACATCAACAAGGAAATTCGGAAGTTCAACATGATGCTTGACCAAATGGACTTAATTGATACCTACAGAACACTCCACCCAAAACCATGGAATATACATTCTACTCATCACCACATGGAATGTATTCTAAGATTGACCACATCCTCAGCCATAAATATGCATAAACAAATTCCATAAGTTTGAAATACTGCCATGCATCTTCTCAGACTAGAGTAGAGTAAAAATAAATATCAACACCAATAAAGTTCCTCCAAAATCCAAAAAGAAATGGACACTAAACAGCATGATGTTAAGAAACTCCTGTGTCAACAGGGAAATCAAAACAGAGATTAAAAGATACCTAGACACAAATGAAAATGAAGAAACATCTTACCAAAATCTCTGGGATGCCATGAAAACAGTTCTAAGAGGAGAATTTGTATCTCTACAAACACACATGAAGAAAATGGAAAGATCACAAGTTAACAACCTAACAAATCACCTAAGGGAGTTGGAAAAGCAAGACCATCAAAACCCTAACTTCAGCAGAAGAATCCAGATCATCAAAATAAAAACCCAAATCTGGGACATAGAAGACAAAAAAAAAAATCAATGAAACAAAAAACTGGTTCTTTGAAAGAATAAACAAGATTGATGGATCCCTAGGTAGATTGATCAAGAAAAAGAGAGAAAAAGTCCAAATAAACACAATCAGAAATGCAAAAGATCAAGTCATAACTGACCCTGAAGAAATACAAAAGATTATCAGAGGTACACTTGTATGGAAACAAACTTGAAAAGCTAAAGAAAATGGAGGATGTTCTGACACTACAACCTCCCCAGGTTGAAACAAGAAGAAATTAATTCTCTAAATAGACCAGTAAAAACCCAGGAAATTGAGTATGTCATAAGAAAACTGCCTACAAAAAAAAAGTCCTGGACCGGATGGTTTTACTGCAGAATTCTATAAAACATACAAGGAGGAGCTGATACTAAACCTATTGAAAGTATCCCAGGCAATCAAGAAAGATGGAACATTCCCCAAATCATTTTATGAAGTTAACATCACATTGATATTCACACTGTGCAAAGATCCAACAAAGAAAGAATTGCAGGCCAATATCCCTGATGAACATGAATACTAAAATTCTCCACAAGATTCTAGCAAACTGTATCCAACAGCAATCTCAAAAATCATCCACCATGGCCAAGTAGACTTCATCCCCAGGATGCAGGGCTGGTTCAACATTCACAAGACAATAAACATAATTAAATATATCAACAACTGTAAAAACAAAAACTACATAATTATATCATTAGATGCAGAAATAGTTTTTGATAAAATCCAGCACCCCTTCTTGATAAAAACTTCCAAACATCTAGGCACAGGTGGGACATACCTCAAAATAGAGCCATCTATGAGACACCCACAGCCAGCATACTGCTAAACAGGCAGAAATTGGAACCATTTCCCCTGAAAATCAGAACAAGACAAGGATGCCCATTCTCACCCTCCTTTTCAACATAGATTTGGAAATCCTAGCTAGAGCAATCAGACAACAGAAGGAGATCAGAGGTATCCAAATAGGAAAATAAGAAATCAAGTTATCCCTCTCTGCAGATGAAATGTTTCTATAACTTGAAGACTCAAGAGAATCTGTCAAAAAGTTCCTTGCACTAATAAAGGATTTTGGCAAAGTCTCAGGGTATAAAATAAATGTGCAAAATACAGTCGCATTTCTATACAACAACAATAAACAGACAGAAACCCAAGTAAAAAGTACAATCCCATTCACAATAGCCACAAAAAAAGAGAGAAATGTCTTAGCATCTTCCTAACTAGATGCGTAAAAGAACTTTAGAACAAAAACTACAAAACACTACTCATAGAAATCAAAGGTGACACAAACAAGTAGAAAAATATTTCATGCTCATGGATTGAAATAATCAACATTGATAAGATGTCTATACTACTAAAGGCAATCTACAGATTTAACACAATACCCATTAAATTACCAGAAGCATTCTTCTCAGACCTTGAAATGACAATGCAGGAATTCATATGGAAACATAAATGACCATGAATAGCCTAAACAATCCTCAGCAAAAACAAAACAAAAAGAAAAAACAGAGCAGAAGATATTACCCTCCCAGACTTTAAACTTTATCTTAAAGCTACAATAATCAAAACAGTCAGATATTGGTACAAGAACAGACATATAGACCAATTGAACAGGATAGAGATTCAGAAACAAAACCTAAATTTCTCAATTAACTCATCTTCGACAAAGTCTTCACCACCAACCACTGGGGAGAGGAGAACCTATTCAGTAAATGTTGCTGGGAAAATTGACCACATACAGAACATTAAAACAAGACCCCTACATATCACCATAAACAACAATCAACTCTAAATGAATCAAAGACTTAAACATAAAACCACAAACTGTAAGAACCTTAGAAAATATTGGAGACATCCTTATGGAAATTGGAACTGGCAACCAATTCCTGATCAAAACCCCAAGTGCCCATGCCAATTCCTGATCAAAACCCCAAGTCCCACTTGGGGACCTCACCAAACTGAAAGGCTTCTGCAAGGCCAAAGAAACCATGAAGAGAGGAGGAAGACAGCCCACAGACTGGGAAAAAATATTTGGCAACTATATGTCTGACAAAGGCCTAACATCTAGGATCCACGAGGAACTCAAACATGCCAAGAAGAAAAAAACAAACAGTCCCAGTACAAAGTGGGCAAAAGATATGAATAGACATTTCTCAAAAGAAGACATATGATCAGCCAACAGATACATGACAAAATGCTCAGCCTTACTAGTCATCAAGGAAATGCAAATTAAAACCACACTGAGATACCATCTAACTCCAGTCAGGATGGCCATCATTAATAACTCAAAAAACAACAGATGCTGGAGAGGATGTGGTGAAAAGGAACACTTCTACACTGTTGGTGGGAGTGTAAACTAATACAAACTCTGTGGAAAACAGTTTGGCGAATCCTAAACGATCTAAGAATCAACTGTCCATACAACCCCATAATGCCCCTACTGGTAATATACTCAGAGGAACTCAAATCACTGTATGAAAAAGATAACTGCACATGTATGTTTATTGCAGCATTGTTCACAATCGTAAACATGGAACCAACTGTGCAGCTCATTGAAAAATGTCTGGATTTAACAAATGTGGTCATATACATGATGGAATATTAGGCAGCCATAACAAAGGTTAAAATTATGAATTTTGCAACAACTTGGATAGACTTAGAGTCCATAGTACTGAGTGACTTATCACAGAAACAAAGAACTGAGTGTCACATGTTCTCACTCATAAACTTAACTTGAACTATTATTGTAGTACTTTAAGAAAAGGACTGGCAGTAGTGGGAAACTACCGACAGGAGGTAGGGAGGAGTGCAGGATTGGCAGTAGTGGGAATCTGCCGGGTGATGAGGGGGCACATCTCATTAACAAGGGACCTGCATAACGAACATTTGTATACCTAATCCTGAATTGTACCCCACATCTTTAAAGTTAAAATTTTTTTAAAGTGTTTTCATGTTTTTGAGGATGATGACTTCTAAGCTACAACACTTCTAAAGAGGAAGAGGTCTTTTTCAAGTGTGTGCTGTAAGGTGAGATCTTTCTAGTCCACATGTTTTGGACACCTGAATTTCCAATCAATGTATTTAGCAATACTGATGGAGTTCTTTACTCTGGGATTTATGATGACAAGTAAATCATTTGAGAATAAATATATCTAAAGTGTGATAAGAACTAAATAAAGGTCATGAGATATTTATTTTACAATATAGATATACATATACATTTGAATATATAAACAACTGAATACACATTTGAATATGTATTAAATTGATATATGTATGTATATGTGCATGTGTGTGTTGTGTATGTGCATTTTCTTAAAAGAATATAACACCTGTAAAAATAAATCCTCCAGTATATTGTGAGTATTAATTTGGGATCTCTGAGAGACATAGTCAAGTGTGGCTTAAGAAAATATGCCTCAACCAGGCTCGGTGGCTCAGCTGTAATCCCGTGCCTTGGGAGGCTGAGGTGAGTGGATTGCCTGAGCCTGTGGGTTTGAAACCCACCTGGGCAACTTGACGAGACCTCATCTCTACAATAAATCAAAAAATTAGCCATGCGTGGTAGCGCGTGCCTGTAGTTCCAGCTACTTGGAAGATTGGGGCAGAAAGATTGCAGAAGCCCAGCAAGTCAAGGCTACGGTGGCTGGGAGCGGCCACTGCACTTGAGTCTGGGCAACAAAGTGAGACTCCAACTCAAAAAAAAAAAAAGACGAAAGAAAGAAAATATGCCTCTATGTGGGCACTGAAAGCATAGTTGCCCCCAAAAGGCCTTAACCTCCAGGACTTTGTCCATTGTACAGGTCAAAGACCCATTGGGAAGCAGGTGCACTCTCTTCTGAAGAGAGGAGAGAACACTTGGCTCACAAATGGTGGCCCCTTATAAAGGCCTACAAATGTGCTAAACTACCTGGCACTGTCTCACCATCACCCCAACAATCCCCCAGATAAATAGGGCGCTGGAACCCAAATTAAAATGTTAAAATCATATAACCTTATCCAAAAGAATTTTCTCCTTTAAACAAAAGAGGAGGGGAAGGAAGAGACAATTCAATTAGCCCTCCCCACCATCTTTGTTACAAAAAAGCGAGGTTTTTTGTTGTTTTTTTTTCCCAAAATCTTTGAACTATCATTTTGGCTAAATAAGTAAATTTTACAATAACTACTGTGATTTTGTGTTATAACATGCTTTTAAAAACTTTGGTACTTAAACTCTTCAAGTTCTCGATTCAGTCTCTCTAGGGTGAGATAAGAAGCAAACTCCAGGAACCATACCTACCCCACCCACTTCTGAATTGCCTGAAGGCCAGGTAAACTAATTTCACTAACAGCACTGCCAAATTGCTAATGAACTTTAAAATCTCCTTCCAGGCACAAGGATTACTACCCAACATAGGTTGAATGGCAAAATAACCTGGGCTTCACCCTCTAGCATATCAATTGTAAAAGTATATCAGACCTATTATAAAAACAAAGGAAACTGTTTTCTCTTGTCAATGTTTACCTGTTTTGAATTCTCAATTTAAGCTTCAGCCTAACTACATGTCTCTAATGTTTTCAATTTTTCTTTCTTCAGACTTTGTCAAAGTGGCTGTATTTCCTTGTTAAAGTACAACTATAGATAATTTACATAGGAATATTTCAACTTATGTTAATGAATACATATAATTTACGGGACTTTCTCTTTTCCAACTTTTTTTTGGGACAGTAGCTTTTTTCATCATTGTTTGCTTAATAATTTTTCCTGTGCTCTTACTCGATGTTTTAGTAGATCCAAATAATATTCGGTTAAGGTTCTACCGTTTCCTATTCATGCCCTTGGAAATAAATAGGTAGGGACATCTCTATGGCCCCATCTCAACAGGAAGTAGATACAGAAGAATGATATTTGCCCTGTTTTCCCAGGATCATAAGAATATTTCCAAGAGCAAGAGTGAGGAATGAAAGGTACCTATAGAAACCTAGAAGAAACTTAGCATATTCTTTAGTCTTTGTGCCTCAGTGTAACCATTAGAAAGCATTCAGACATTCTATTGCAGGACAAACAGCAGCCTATCCCATCCCCCCTAGGCAAATCTCCTTCAGATGCAAGATCAGGACAACCCAAACAACCACTCCACCTTTGGTCAAGGAATTTGTGAATTGCAAATGTCTAGCAAGTCTCTTTCGGGAATCACTGCCCCCTCTCTGCCCCTAGGGTTAACCTAATCAGCCCTCTGAACTACTGACACAGATAAGCCCCACCATGGGACACAAATAAGTCCCACGTGGCAGCAATCATGTGACTGATCCACCCATCTGCCTGCTATCCATCTCCTGTCATCATCAGTACCTGTGCTTGCCTGCCCCTTTGTGATGACATGGAACCAGACCACCACCCAATCACCCTAATGATCCTCCTCCATCTAGGGGAATGGTTATAGGACTCAACCACAAGCAACCAGGGGCCATTGCCTTGCTAGAATCTGGTGTGGCCATGTGCTCTTTGAGCCATGGCTGTTCTCATGCTTCCTGGCTTTGGTCCCCCTCCCCGACCTTGGAGAGGTGAATCTTCTCTCTTCCTTCTCTTTTGTCTCTAATTTACTTTTAAATAAACTTTCCTTAGTCTTAAAAAAAAGGGGGGGGAAATGCCTTTTAGCTTCTTTTCAGTTTTTAAAAATGTTTGTATTACTTACATGTTTTTGAGAGTTCCAGTTTCTCAATATCATTTTATTTTGGTAGGTGTACATTGATATTTATTTGTGGTGTTAACTTGCATTTCCAAGATCATTAGAAAAGTTGAACACTTTTCCCTATGTTTATTGGCCAAATGTAGCCTACTGTGAAATTTCTGTTCAAACCTTTTGCCATTTTTTGTCTACTGAACTGCCTGTTTTTTTGCAGTTATTTATATATGCTGTATACAAGTTCTTCCTTTTCTTACTTTTATGACCTTAAAAATACTTCGCTAGCCTTCACTCACTTTAATTTGGTGAGTGTGTGTCTGTTATGTATTTTATTATCCTTTTACTTTTAAGCTTCAGATGTCCTTGTATTTTATTGTATCTTTTATCCAGTCTGAAAATTTGTGTTGCCTTTTTTCAATGTCTGTGATAACTACTTATTTCTTAATACTACCCTTATTAAAATATAAAGTATCTTGCTTAAAATAATGAAAGCCTTTCTGACTAATGTTGGTTCTGAAGTTGTCACTCACTGTCTTCTAAAAGACAGTGTTCTTAATAAAACAAAATACTCACAAATACTTTCTCCTAAAACATACATACTCTAGATAAATAAACAAATACCTATATACTTAATAACAGTGAAAATGTCAAGGTTATATTTATGGAATCTCATTTATATAAGTATATTTTTAATAAACTCAAACGAAGTGAAACTGAATACCTAAAATAAATACCCCAAAGTGCTTCAAATTTGCCAAAAATCCAGTTATATAATATATAGAAAAATAATTTTTAGTGTAAAAAAATTCCTTCAGACTATGGGTGGGAAATAAATAATTTTAGTGTGCGGTTCCTCAAACTCTTGATTAAGAATCTCTTGGGATCCATAGAGTTAATGCAAGAAGTCTAGATATGTGGATTAATATATACATCATAATTTATAAACTGTATATAAATAATAAACCCACTTACTTCATATTTACTTTGTTTTTATTGTAATTTATAAGCTATAAATCTATATTCAATTATTATCACTATGTATTTTCTCAGTCAACCAATATACAATAATTATCAATATAATTATAACCAATATAATACAATAATTATCATAGAGTTATCTGTGACTTTTAAAATATATTTGGAAGGGTTCTTATAATTAAAAAGTTTAGGGGATTATTGATATATTTTAAAATGTTATTTTTATCTCCTGGAACCTAAGTTTTCTCAACAATGAATGAAATTTTAACATCTACCATGTACAAATTTCTTGGATGTTGAGGAATTTTTAAAATGTTAATTTCCATACCTGTCCTTCTACATGTATTAAAACAATGATTTCACTTTGTCAATTTAAAATATAATTTTTTGATTTTCAATTTTCTCACAATTCTAATGTCTTTTAAAAATAGTAGAAGGACAATTAGTTGGAAAAGCTAAACTGCATAGTAGAAAATTACTATTGGAGAGGAGCATAGGAATGACAGAATCATAATTTAATAATCTAACTGATAGTTATAACACTAATCCTCATCATTGAAATACATCATTAAAACAAATTAATTTATGTTTATTTTGACTAAAAAGCTATCAGCCAAAAAAGGCAAGAATCTAAGTGCTTTACTTGCATATTACACATATTACTTGCTTTATTTGCAACAAACTTTCTGTTCTTAAAATGAACACAAATATTATTTCCATTTTACAGTTGAGGAAACTGAGATACAAGGATGTTAAGAAATTTTCCCAAGGTTACAGAGCAAGTTATGTGATGTAGTTGCCATTTTTTTTTTTTTTTTGAGTTGGAGTCTCACTTTATCGCCCAGGCTGGAGTGCAGTGGCCGCTCCTGGCCACCGCAGCCTCGACCTGCTGGGCTCCAGCGATCCTTCCACCTCAGACTTCCAAGTAGCTGGAACTACAGGCGCGTGCTACCACGCCCAGCTAATTTTGTTTTGTTTTGATTTATTGTAGAGATGAGGTCTTGCCAAGTTGCTCAGGTGGGTCTCGAAGCCATGGGCTCAGGCAATCCACTCACCTCAGCCTCCCAAGGCGCAGGATTACAGTCTGAGCCACTGAGCCCGGCTGGAAACTGACTTTTAACTACACATTCTCTCATTAAAGAAATATTGTCTAAATCCATTATGAGATATTATCTCAATTATTAATTCAGATGCATTCCGGATCTTTATATGATCTGAGTCATGAGGAAGAAGGAACTCACTTATTTGTTCTTTCCCTGTTCATTGAATATGAGCTTTCAGCTTTTTCCCTGCCTCTCCGTCACAATGAGCAGCTTCCTATAAATTCCTTCCATCCCCACTGTTGTGTGAATGTTCCCATTTCTAAAGAGACCAATTTTAGGGTAGCCTAGACAATTCTGCCTTTTTTGATGCAATCAAACAGCCTTAGACCATCTTTCCTATGAAATAATTATTTTAGGACAGCAGAGTAAAATTCTCTAGATATGTAGAAAGAAATAAGACTCCTAAGGCACATTTCTTAGGATAATTCTCTGAAGTAAAAAAATTTGATCTATGACAGAGCATTGTAATTAAGTAGCAATGGCATTGCTAATTCCCTCAGGGAATGTCAGTGGTACAATTTGGTCTGTGAAAAACAAGTTGACAGAGTTAAGACTAATGTAGCTGAGACTCTAACTCTTTTCTTTATTGACTGTCAGCTTCGCTAGTTTGTCATGGTTGAATAGATACACCCAAGGATAGACAACTATTTGACCCATGTGTCTATCCTTGGGTGTATCTATTCAACCATGTGATTCTTCATGAACTAGCTTAATTGCACATACCTCTCTTGAGACAATTACTGCTACTTGGAGCCAAAATTTGCTACTCTGTAAGCATTGATTAAACAAACTCACTCAGTAACCATGCATATACCACACTTTACTGAATAAATCGATGACTGGGCATAAACATATACTTACACAAGCAGAGAATTTCAGGAACAATTAGCCTCTGTAAACACAGCTACTAACAAAGAAAAGCCTTTGAGAGAATGAATAATCCAGAGATTTATCTTCAATGGTTACTTACTGCTGCCTCTCAAATTTACTTTGCATTGTTGTCACTTAGCACTAAGAATTCTATCAATACCATGGGTGTAGTCAGTGTTTTTTGTTATTATTTTTGGGAATGGTATACCATATAAAGCATGGTTGGAGTAACTGTTACTGGTGTATATATAGTTCATTCCCATTTTTTCTATTTTTATATAGTTAAGAAAAATCTCTCATTGTGTAGGTTTAACTCTCTCCCCCCTTTTCCACTCAAAGTATGAAAAAGAGAAAAATCAGAAAAGACAGAGAGAGCAAGAGAGAGGGGTGGATCCATACATTCCATTTATAGTTTCCTTTCTTAAATTTCTGTCATTCAGTATAGGAGAATGAGTGCGGTTCAAATCACTCTTGACAAATGGGCCTCACACTTTGAGAATATTCTGGAATTTTTCAGGTTTCTGGGACTCTGATATAAACTTTAATGTGCAATGCCATGATGTAGGGCAATAAGAAGTCCAAGAAGAGACTAGAGGATATGAAATATATTGAAAAAATATAAAATCTAACAGATGAAGTGGAGCAGACTAGTATCAGATACAGGAAACAAGAAGAAAATGATTCTGCAAGATTCCAGTTATGTCTGAAGGAGAGAAACGGGACTTTGAAGTAGTGAGACAAGCTTTAAGCTCTGATTTCACACTTCATCCAGCCACAGGCTCAGTTGATCTGGCCTCTGGTGAGACTTGGTCAAACCTTACCAGAAGTGAGTTTTCCCACAGACAGAACATGTCTCCTGACAATTGAAATGCTCACACCTCAGAAATCACTGACAGAAACAAACTAGTTTTTTTCTTATATTTCTTCAGACACAATCATTCTCTCAGTTTTTATTTAGCAAATGGTGTGAGAAACAGGAATAATTTATCATTTCCCTCATGAGATTATTCAGTAAAAGGATATAAAGCAACTTGGCTGTGCAGAAAAGAGTATAATCTGTTAATATCACCCTGAGTGAGAAAAAAATGTCATAATATCAAAAATGTGTATTCCATTTATCTGGTCCTTACATAGCATAGGAGACTGGATAAGCAGTAAATGATCTCTAGGTCTCAATTTGTTAGAGCTCAATGGGTTTTTGGTCAGGCTTTAAAAATCTTGTGATCGAGAAAGGTGGCCTATTGCTTCTCACAAATCTAAAGTAATGGTATATCCTTATTTCTTAGAAAGAGAAAGTTTTATTTTTAGATTCAACCATGAAGTGCATGAATAATAAAGAGCACTTTGGAAGAATATAAAGAAGTATGTAAGTGTTATGCATGGTAGAGTAGAAGAAAAATAGCAGTGTCAATTTTCATCTCAGAATGATCAATAGGTAATTAAGGTTGCATCTCAGCTCCATATAAAACATCTCACTCATTTAGCACCTCTAATAATCAACATGGAATAGTAACAAGGAAGAATGAAATTATCTCTTCAAATTTAAATTTAAGAAACTAGAAGCATAATTCAGTTTTTATTAGAGTATGACCTAAATGGAATCTCTTGGGGCTCTTGTTAAAAGTAAAGACTCCTTGGGTCTTGATCCCCCAAAAAACAGTGGCAGAAACTAACTTAAAAGGAAAATGAATGGCAATATTTAACACTAACTTCCTTATATTGGTATCACCTATCCATTAATGTATTCATTCAACAAATGTTTAATGAGCACGTAGTAGAATTTAGATATTTTTAATCATGAGATTTAAAGATTGGTCAAATGTTTTCTGCTCCTATAGGACATTAGAGTTTCTTGGTAAGGAAACTTTTCAAATTAGCATCACAAGTGATAACGTGGAGACAGAGACATCTATCAGGGCATACTAATCGCAGATTAGTGGTGGAGAAAAAGAGAATATCAACCTGATGGAGGATGATGCATGGTCTCCAGTAAAAAAGTTAAACTTTGGAAAAATCCAAAGGCAGAGAAACCAATTGGGAGAGAATGAGAATGAATCAAGGGAGACATGGGAATTGACAAGAGGAAAAACATTTCTTTCTTCTTCCTTCTTTTGGAAATATGAGTAGACATACCTATTTTTTTCAGAAACTGCTCCCTGTGTTCCCATTCCCCCACTCCCAAATGTACACATTCCCAAACACACACACACATTCTCTCTCCGTCGCTCTCTCTCTCTCTTAGCATGACCACTGAGTTTGCTGTCATCGTGGCCCAGTGAAGGGTTCAAGATCTGAGCCCATGACCTTATTGATTACCTATCCTTCTCAGTTTCAGTGTACTAGACCTCAGTCATAACAAAGGACGTGAGAGTAACCAAGTAATGCTCAAAAGATTCATTAGATTCAGCTGTGAAATGCATGAATAATAAAGAGCACTTTGGAAGAATGTAAAGTATGATCCACAAAAGCAAGTCCTAAGAGTAATTTTAAAAATATATAATGCAAGATAAGCAGCCATTGGACCCATGATGAAATTAAGAA
Organism: Carlito syrichta; assembly: GCF_000164805.1. Taxonomy (NCBI): domain Eukaryota; kingdom Metazoa; phylum Chordata; class Mammalia; order Primates; family Tarsiidae; genus Carlito; species Carlito syrichta. The sequence goes on from NW_007253150.1 coordinate 36,952, forward strand.
AATTCTGTTAAAGTTCTTTTTTTCTTTCTCACTCTCCCTTCCTTCCTTCCTTCTTTTTATTTTATTTATTTATTTATTTTCTCTCTCTTACCTCCTTGCTTCCATTCATGACATGAACAGAATCAGTCATGGTGGCTGGTGAGGGAAGCCTGGTAAGCTGAGATATTGGTCACATAAGGATATTGAACAAATAAGCAAATAGGTTGTCGCTAGGCTTCTCACTGGTGGAAGAGTAAATACAAGTGTAGAACAAAGAAATATCTGAATAAACATAACTTTCACATATAAAATATAATAAGAGATTTGATAGAAAATACAAATAAAAGGTACAAGTCAAGCAGTAAGACCCCAGTATCTATGAACATACTTAGCACCTAGACATCAATTTTTAGATACTTCTCTTCACTAAAAAAACTAAGATTCATAGATAAATGGCTTATCCGGTGCTGAATAAGGAAAGTAGGAAGTGTACTTGACACTTCTTGTTGTGTAAAAAGGAAAAGAAGAGTTGGAAGAAAGAAGGAAAAAAGTCAAAAAAGATTAAATCTGGGAAAATTTGAGCATCAAAATAATTCTATCACTATATCTATATAACTATAAACCATTGATTAACAGAAGACAGTTATATGGACATAGTGATATAGATGTCACTATATATGATTATGTCATTGAACTAATGTGAACAAATAAATGAATACAAGATAAACTATTTTTTATAATTGAGTATATAATAATAAATATAAAAAGTGGACATAAATATCACCACTTACTACTCATTATACCAACATTTAATTCAATAAATGGTTAAATCTAGTGGATGAAAATGGGATGAGGAATAGGACTTTGAATGGCCCCAAATTTTCTCTACACAATCTACTCATTAATTCTAAAGTAATGTTACAGAGGAGAATCTGGGTAGACACCATTTTTATCAAGTAATCAAATAAACATCATCAATAATGGAATAAATTGGTACCATGTGCGATAAAAACACCATCGTGTACAATGAGAACACCACCTCACTTCTGTGATATTCTTGATAAAAATGCATAATGTGTATCTCTTCTGGAGGAAACATTGACAAACTTACCTTGAGAAGACTCTACAAAAGGATGTCCTGCAACTCCAGAAATTTCAAGATGTGAAGGTCAAGGAGAGACTGAGAAGTTACTCCAGATTGAAGGAAATTAGAGAATTTCCATAGGTCCAAATAAGGACAGGCTCTTGGAAGGTGGGGCTGGCATCAGGGATGAATGCCATTGTGAGAGATTTATTGTTCACATTGAATATGACCTAAAGCTTAGCAGAATGTAAAGAGGGAAACTCTACTCAGCCTTCTCCATTAGTCAAGTAAAAGTAAGGCAGGGTTCAAAGGTACATGTCAAACAAGTGGGAGGCAGACAACTCTCATTTTCCAAAGGAGAAAGAGCACTAGGCAGGACAGCTGGGCAGAGTAGAGTGGACCTCAAGGCAGGAGCCTAGATCAAGACCCCAGACCAAGTAGAAGATTAGGAACACTATACTCTCCCCATAAAAGCACAGATCTTTGTTTTGATTGGGAGGCAGCTATGTAAGCTTATGAAGATGTGGGAGCCCAACAAATGTGACAGAACCTATAGAACTCAATGTTGATAACTCAATCACACATCTCAGTGGACAGGAAATGCGAAATTCCTGCTGTATATTGAGAGACCCAAGAGATTAAAAAAAAAACTCAAAAAAAAGTATTACTATATGAATTCTGCAACTGCTGCTAGCAGTGTGTGAATGTTAAGCAATAAGCCCCTTCTGGACATTCCTTTGCTTAAATTGTGGTAGCCTCTGTGGCATCTCTCTCCTGGTAAGCTCGGTGTTGTTTCAAACCTCCTGCCTGCTCACTAAACCTAGCTTATCTGGCATTCCATTCTGCCTGTTTGGCAGTTACTTGTCCATCACAAGTAACTAAGCCTGAGCCCGCACAAATCGAACTTAAATCAACCAATCAAAGTCTTTGTAACTGCGTCATATAGTTTTTATCCAATCCTGTGTGCACAAGTTTGTAAAGCCACCCCACCCCTTCAGAATTATGTATAAAAGGTGCGTGTTAGCCTGGGTCGGGTCTCTCGTCCCTGAAGTCACTGCGTCGGCTTCAAATGTGAGCCCAGACTCGAGCCTGAATAAAGACCCTCGTGTGTTTGCATAGGAGCTGGCCTCTCGGATTTAAAATCTTGGGTTTTACGGTCTCTCGGATTTAAAATCTTGGGTTTAACATATATCCTCCTTCATCCAAGACTGGTTCAGGAATGGAGAGGACTGGGGTTGTATCTGGGGGCCTATTTGCTACAAGGTGTTGTGTAAAGCAGGAACTGGGACAGCTGAGCCTGACTCATGAAATGGCTTATAGTCATCTTATTACAATATCCACTCCTCAAGTGAGGGCATCTGGGACTCCCAGTTTTTCTCAAGAATATAACACTTTTTCCTCTTGATTCTTCTACCACTTTTTTTGCAATGAAATCCTAGAGGACTTTGGTTATTTGGAATTATGCAGCACAGTCACCAACTGTCTCTAGAATGTCTCATTTTGCTTTTGCCTCCGAAAAAATAGTTTTCATGGATAGGCAGCAGTTAGGGTTCTTTATCCAAGGTTCCAATATCTCCCAATTTTCAAGCATATTCATCTTGTTTGATGGAGTTACTCATCGAGACAAACTGACAAACCGACTAGTAATCTTAACTGAGGCCAGAATTAGCCTTTATGGTAGCCAATTTTCACACTCTTTTTTGACTAACATCTACATGATTCTCCTCATCTGGACTTTCAGATTAAAAGTCAAAACAAAATAATGCACTTAAAATCTTTGAAAGGCGAACTCACTGGAGCTCAGTAGTATGTATATTGTACTTTGTTGCTCATTCAAATTTCCCCTAGTGAAAATTAAATAAATGTATGGTAGACATCACTTCAGTAGGCAAAAATATAAATCGAAATAAAAAGTCTTTTTGTAAAGGCTGATTTTTTCAAATATCTGTACTAAGATGCTATGGCTTAAATGTATTCTCCAAATTTTACGTGTTGGTAACTTAATTCCCAAATTAGCATGTTGATGGTGTTTGGAGGTGGCATGTTTGGGAGGTAATTAGAATTAAATAAGGTCATCCAGGTGATGACCTCATGATGGCACTACTGACTTTATAAGAAGAGGAGGAAAGACCAGATCTGAAATGCTTTTGCCTTGTTATCATGTGATGGACTTTGCCATGTTATGATGCAGCATTAAGGCCCTTACCAGTTACAAGTACCATGTTCTTAGACTACGCAGCCTCTAGAACTGTGAGTTATATAAACTTCTTTTCTTTATAAATTACCCAGTTTGTGGTATTCTGTTATAGTAACAGAAAATGAACTAAAACACAGAATAAAATCTGGACAGGCAAGTTTTGTTTTTGCAAGAGGAAAGAAAACTAAAGATATTAAAGAAAGCTATGCAGGCTGAGTGTATTGGCACATCTGCAGTCCAGACTATTCACAAGGATGAAATGGGAGAATCTCCTAAAGCTTGAAGCTCAAGGTCAGCATAGCAAGATCCCCTCACACAAAACAGAAATCAATTCCAAATAAATAAATAAAAATATTATTCTAAGTCAGCTCCTAGTTTTGGTTTTCTTCACAGGTATGGCTCAAATAAAACTCTTAGCACCAATATGATCAGGCAGGGTGAGGAAGGAACTTTAAGATATTATACCTTAGCTGCCTATGTTCCACAACTGTTTTATTTTTTTCTCAGACAAAAATTTCAAACTATCTATATCCTCTCTCTTGGAAAAGTCAGTTCAAATTCATTAACAAGAGAACTGGCAAACACAATATTCTTTAAAAAAAAAAATCATAAAAAAGCTCCTGGTTTTAAGGGGTAATTTTCCCCTGGCTTATTTAGATGACTTTTCTCAGTGTTGAGAATCATAGCCAGGGGAAATCACACATTTACTTTAATTAAAAAATAGCTGTGAATTGAATGATTTATTTAACCAAGTGGAACTAAGTAGAGACTAGAATGCGTTTCACTCCAGCAGAATAACAAGTTGCAAATGAACACAAAACATTTTCAGGGCATGGGTAAACCGAAGTTCATTTTATGGAATATTATATTAGGATCATGTCTCGCAAATAATATGTATGCTGTCAGGTAGCTCTTTCTCACAATCCCCACGAAATTGACAAATTCACTTGAGTTCTTTGTCATCTTTAAAGTTGAAGTCACTTGGAACTCAGAAGGGTGAGACATATTTTATTTATAAATTACAGACCTAACAGTATTCATGTGACCCTAAACAAACCACACAAAAGCTTTCTAAATCCTGTTATGCTTATCTGTAAATAGTGTTCAAGAATTAAGTGAAGTCATAATAATTAAGATAATTCTGTCCTTTCATAGGGAAAAAAGCAGATTCTCTCTCTCTTTCTCTCTGGCCAAGGTCATCATCACATACATTGTCCTGCTACCCTAGATGACAAGCCACCCTTCTAGTGGTCAATGCTAGAAATGAAGGTGTGATACCTGAAGAGAGCCAACTTGTTCTAGCCTGCTGTTTGCAAGGTTTTGTAAGATCATGTAGCATGTATATGTGTGTGACCTCCAACAGAAAATGTGCTGCTCTGGAGTATAGAACAAAGGGATCAGCTGATTCAAAAGGCTTGCTAGGAATTCCTGAGCTAAACAACTTCCAAACCTTAAGATTCTATAGATAAGTAAAACTCCAAAGAAAATCAAGGAAAATAAATATGTTTACAATTTTTTTTCATTAAGAAACACATAATTAAAAACACAAACAGTCAGTCATGGTGGCACACACCTGTATTCCCAGATACTCAGGAGGCTGAGGTAGGAGGACTTCTTGAGGCCAGGGGTATGATTGTACCTGTGGATAACCATTGCACTCCAGCCTGGGCCACATAGTGAGACCTCGTTTCTAAAATAATAATAAAACAAAAACAAAAAAGAATATCCATACCATTCATATTTGCATTTTCTAATATAAAGATAATTTTAATATCAGAGAATGAAACAAAATTAATCTATGATAAATTTATTGTACTGCCTGTGTTTGATTATTTTACTACATTGCATTAGAAACCTAGATAAACTATATGGGTCTGTGGATAGGCATTTAAAAATCATTATTCTAAGAGACCTCTACTTTTCAATCAAAAGATGGTTCACTGATGTCAGTAGGTTTTAAATTTGGTTATAAATACATGTTAAAAGTCTGTTTATCTATACTATGTAAAAACCTTCTTCTGATTGGGCATAGTGGCTTATTCCTGTAATCTCAGTAATTTGGGAGGCTGAAGTAGGAGGACTGCTTGAGCCCAGGAGTTTGAGACCACACTGGGCAACATAGTGAGACCTCATCTCTACAAAAAATAAAAAAAAATTAGATGGGCATCGTGGAACACACCTGTAGTCTCAGCTACTCAGGAAGCTGAGGCTGAAGGATCACCTGAGTCAAAGAGTTTGAGGCCGCAGTGAACTGTACTTGTGCTACTGCACTCCAGCCTGGGTGACAAAGGGAGACCCTGATTCAAAACAAACTTTCTGCTATCATCTGATATTAGTGCATGCCATTTGTGGTCAATACCATTATGCTTGTCTTCTAAAACACTAGAAATGCAGCTTAGTTTAGCTTCTACACTTGTGCTTTGTCCGGGCATGCAAATAAATAAATATTGACTAAAAACAAACATGTTCTGAAATAATGTGACTTTCTTAGAGACAGAGATTCTGTTGGGTAAGGTGAAGTCAATTCTCACAAGGCTAGCTAACCACAGCTTCTGACAACATTTTAAAGATTCCAGTACACTTAGTAGGTCAACTGTTTCATCCAACTGAGATGAAAAATATAAGCAATTTGATTAGCTAATGTTCTTGATGACATTCTGTTTGCTATAGTCTTCTAGTTGTAAGATTGATATACAAATGATATATACTCCAAGCTAGGTCACAAGATTACTGCCTTTGTATGCTTGTGTAAATGAAACACAAAATGCAAAACATATAGAATTGAGAAATAATACTTTCATAGCACTACTAAATAAAAGCCCTATAAAAAGATTTCCATTGAAAGTAGATGCATTTGAAGAGACAGATGAATCTTCATTGCTATAATAAAAAAAATCAGTGACATGGGAGTGAATCTGAAATCTCCAAAAGCAAAACAGAGATTTACAGACATCCCCAGATGATTATGTGTGTCAGGATTATGACAACTTAAGCATCTTATATATACTACAATGTTGAAATGTTATTGTAAAGATAAGATAAAATAAGGATATATATCATAAAACTAGGAGACCACTGAAATTTCAGTATTGGGATAATATTTGAATGATGCTTAATAAAAATAACTTTTAAAATTTAGTTATTTGATACTGGATTGCTCTTCTTTTTCATTTCAAGCCATATGCCATTGCTCAGTATGCAATAATAGACAACTATTTACTAGTGAACACTAAAATTATTTATGCTAATTACATTTAAAGGACAAATTTAAATGCCCTGACATAAGACAAATCTATTTATTATCTACCAATAATGTCCAGTTTCACATGAATGATTGGAATTTCATGTAACTGAATAGCATGTGATTGTTTTTATTTTTTCTCCAACTTCAATCTGTGTCAGTGGTTTATCTGCATGCAGTCTAGCCAGTTGAGGGGTTTATTTTTGCATAAAAATACTTAGGAATGATTAAATAAAATTTAAAACTTAATTAACTACTAATCAGAAAGAAAATATGAAGTGTCAAGTTTAAAATATTTTCATAATAAAATTATTTTTTAAAAATCAACATGATAAAATCAATTTAAATCCTAATTGGCAAAAAATGTAATAAACTATACGATCTCATAATATTAATAGGCATTATCAGAGACAATTTTCCATGACAAGGTGCTAAGAATTTCATGGGAAGGGCATGCTGACTCATTGCCATAGTATTATTTTGAAAAGCAATATGGGACAGAATGGCAACAGGACAGATTGGACTGTTAGAGTCTCTGCAAAAACCAGTATCCACAAAGACTCTCTGCGTGAGTAGGCATGTGCTGGTGGGTGAGTGAAAGTCCATCTGAGGGGAGATTCGGGTTCATGCACCAGGGCTCTCCTCTGGAGATGACTATAACCCTCCACTGCTCTGAGATTGGAACCAGTGGCATGCAGGACCATCTGCTGTTCTCAGGACTCTCCTGAAAAGAGCCTGCCAAATACAGCTGATTCTCATCACCTGGCACCTAGCCCACATCATAACCTGTGAGAGCAAAGTAGCTGGAGCCCCGGATTCACTCTGTGGAGAGAGAAGACCAGAGAGAACTGGAGAGGACCCCCACACCAGGTGCAGCACAGCAAATTTCTCTGTCCTGGGGACTGGGCAGAGACCTACATTGCTTCGCTCCACCCTGCCTCCAACTTGGGACCTGAGGTAATTTCATCAAACTCAGAGAGACAGAAGCCCCTCCCCCACACTGCATCAGACACAGACACTTCAGATCTGAGTGGGAGACTCGACAGGCAGCAAGCTGGGTGAGTCCAGATCTGACCCACCCTCCTCCACAGTAGGCATGCGGCATCTGACCCACACTAAGAGCAACCCTAATAGCCTAAGCTGAAAGCAGAGAGGAGGGGCTGGAGATTAGAGCTAAAAGGTAGTTGGACTTGCAGGAACAACCTGAGAGACAGGTTTTTGGGGTTTTTTTTGTCTGTCTGTTTTGCTCATTTTTGTTTGTTTTTTGGTTTAGTTTTTTTTCTCTTTCTTTCCACTTTTGATAACATTTTCATACTTACTTTGTTTCTGTTATTTTATTTTATTTTTTAGATTTCCTGTCTGTGTATGGGTATTTTTGAGGGCCAGTACATCAAGAGAGGGATTTTGTCAGTTTGTGTGTTTGTATGATTGTCTGTATGTTTTAGTTTTTTTTTTTTTTACTCTTTTCTGTCTTTGTGGGGTTTTTTTTACTTGTTAGTTGGTACATCTGTCTGTTCCCTCTTACTCCTCTCTCTTCACCTTCCTCTCACTCCCACTTCCTTTTTCCATTCTTTTCCTTTTCCTTACCTCATTTTGGTTTCAGGAGCAAACCTATATCCCTACTGCATGGACAGATTGTAAGGCAGTGGGGAGTGGGTTCCAGAGGGCCCACACATTAGTCAGTGGATACTGGAATCTGCAGATAGATTCTGAATTACAGCTGCCTCCTCAACTAAATCTCAAAACTGCAAAAAGTACAGCCCTCCACCACAGTCCAGCTTCAGAATTGAACAAAGCCAGAGGATCCACATAAGGAAGAAAAGGAGATTGAGCGAGCAGAAGTAAAAGCTAATCCTTCATCCCTCAACAACAGAATAAAAGAAGAGGGGGGAATAAAAGAGGGTAGATAATCTACAAAAATGAAGAAATACTAAAAGAAGCATATGGGTCTTACACAGACACCTGGGAGGTCAGACACCGAGAATACAGACTTTGAAACACAAACAATGAAGAGCCCACAGAATGACTGGTCTCAAACCACAAACTCATATATCAAGACATTAATAGAGAGAATAAATCAAATCGAGGAGAGACAAGAGGAAAGAATGAAGAAGTTGATAACTGTGATAACAGAAATAAAGAATACAGTGAAGAAATAAATAACAAACTAATAAACATGGAAAGCAGAATTAGCCAAGCAGAAGAAAGAATCTCAGAGCTTGAGGACCAAAATATGGAACTAACCCAAACTGTCAAAAATATAGAAAAGAAGCTTAAAAAGACAGAGCAAAACCTTCAAGAGATGAGTCATTAATTAAAGAGGTCAAACCTAAGATTAATTGGACTTCCTGAGGCAGAAAAAGAGACAGAGACCACCCTGGAACAAACTTTCCATGAAATTATCCAAGAAAACTTCTCTCATCTCATCAGTGACATGACCATTCAAACATAAGAGACTCAGAGAACCCCTGCAAGATGATAAGTAAGTAGACCAACTCCTAGACACCAGGTAATTTGCCTACACAAAGTAGGTATAAAAGAAAAAAACCTAAAAGCAGCATGAGAAAAAGGTCAGACTACTGACAGGAGAAGACCAATTAAAATAGCAGTAGACATATCCACAGAAACACTTCCAGCAAGAAGAGTTTGGAGTCCAATCTTCAAAGTTCTCAAATAATTTCAACCATGAATTACCTAACTAACTAAGCTAATTTCATCTGTGATGGAGAATTAAAATCTTTCCCATTCAATCCCTAAAAGCTTACGCTGCCTCCAGACCAGCTCTATAAGAAACACTTAAGAAAGTATTAAACACAGAAGAAAGGAAAAAATAAATGACAAGACCATTTAAAAAAATGCAGGAGAAAGAATGAAAACACACATAAATCAACTCAAAAATCAAAAGAAAGAAAACAAACAAATGGAAACAACAACAACAAACTCTATAAGAACTTAATGACTGGGAAAACTCTCCTATCTCAATAATTAGCCTGAATGCAAACAGACTAAATGCACCACTGGAAAGACATAGAATGGCAAAATGGATAAAATATCATGAGGAAGCAATATATTGTCTCCAAAAAATTCATCTTCCCAGAAAGAACACTTGCAGACTCAAAGTAAGAGGATGGGAAAAAAATTTCAGGTGAATGGAATACAAAAGAAAGAAGTCACAATCTTAATCTCAGACAAAATACCCTTTAAGCTATCAAAAATTTAAAAAGATACAGAAGGTCACTACATAAAAGGTTCAACCCATCAAGAAGAAATATCCATCCTAAATATATATACACCCAACATAGGAGCACCAACATTCATAAATCAACTTTTAGGTAAACTTTAAAAAGATAATGACTCTAACACTATCACAGCTGGGGACTTAAATACCCCATTCATGACCCTAGACAGATCATCAAGACAAAAAATCAACAAAGAGATCCAGAACCTCAATGTGATGCTTGACCAAATGGACTTAATTGATGCCTATAGAACACTCCATCCAAAACCATGAAATATACATTCTACTCATCACCACATGGAATGTACTCTAAGATTGACCACATCCTAGACCATAAATCAAGAGCAAACAAATTTCACAAGATTGAAATCCTGTCATGAACCTTCTCAGACCACAGTGGAATAAAAATACATATCAACAACAACAAAGCTCCCCCAAAACTCAGTAAGACATTGATAATAAACTGCATGATGCTAAACAACTCCTGAGTCAACATGGAAATCAAAAGAGAGATTAAAAGATACCTGGAAACAAATGAAAATGAAGAAACATCTAATCAAAACCTCTTGGGTGCCATGAAATCAGTAATAAGATGGGAATTCATATCTCTGCAAACACACATGAAGAAAATGGGAAGATCACAAGTTAACAGCCTAACAAATCACCTGAGGGAGCTGGAAAAGCAAGACCACCAAAACCCTAACTTCAGCAGAAGAATTCAGATCACCAAAATAAAAGCCCAAATTCAGGACATAGAAGACAAAAAGGTATTCTTAAAAAAGCAACAAAACAGAAAGCTGGCTCTTTGAAAGGATAAGCAAGATAGATGGTCCCCTAGGTAGTTTGACCAAGAAAAGAGAGAAAAAGTCCAAATAAATGAAATAAGAAATGCAAAAGATCAAGTCACAACTGACCCTGAAGAAATCCAAAGATGATCAGAGACTACTATGTACACATATATGAAAACAAACTTGAAAACATAAAGGAAACGGAGAACTTTCTGACATCACACAACCTCCCCAAGTTGAAACAAGAAGAAATCGAGACTCTAAATAGACAAATAGCAATCCAGGAAATTAACTATGTCATTAGAAAATTACCTACTAAAAAAAGTCCTGGACCAGATGACTTTCCAGCAGAATTCTACAAAATATATAAGGTGGAACTGATACCAATCCTACTGAAAGTATTCCAGGCAGTTGAGAAAGATGGAACTCTCTCCAAATCATTTTACAAAGCTAACATCACATTGATACCCAAACCAGGTAAAGATTCTACAAAGAAAGAGAAATGCAGGACAATATCCTTGATGAACATTGATGCTAAATTCTCAACAAGATATAGCAAATCGAATCAACAATACATCTCAAAAATCATCCACCATGACCAAATAGGCTTCATCACTAGGATGCAGAACTAGTTCAACATTCTTAGGACCATAAACATAGTTAAATAGATCAACAGATATAGAAACAAAAAAGTATAATTATATCATTAGACTTGGAAAAAGTTTTTGATAAAATCCAGCACCCCTTCTTGATAAAAACCCTTGAATATCTAGGCGTAGATGGAACAAACCTCAAAATAATAAGAGCCATCTATGAGAAACCCACAGCCAGCATACTGCTAAACAGTCAGAAATCGGAACCATTTCCCCTGAAAACCACAACAAGACAAAGATGCTCACTCTCACTCCTCCTTTTCAGCATAGTTTTACAAGTCCTAACTAGAGCAATCAGACAAGAGAAGGAGATCAGTGGTATCCAAATAGGAAAAGAGGAAGTCAAATTATCCCTCTTTGCAAATGACATGACTTTATACCTCGAAAACTCAAGAGAATCTGTCAAAAACATCCTTGCACTGATAAAGGGCTTTGGCAAAGTCTCAGGGTATAAAATCAACGTGCAAAAGACAGTTGTGCTTCTACACACCAACAATAAACAAACAGAAACCCAAATAAAAAGCACAATCTCATTCACAATAGCCAGAAAAAAAATCAAATACCTTGGCATTTTCTTAACCAGAGACGTGAAAGACCTTTGCAGTGAAAAATATAAACACTGCTCAAAGAAATCAAAGATGACACAAACAAATGGACAGCTATTGTATGCTCATGAATTGGAATAATCAGCATTGTTAAGATGTCCATGCTATTCAAGGCAATCTACAGATTTAATGCAATACCCATTTAATTGCCAGCAGCATTCTTCTCAGACCTGAAAATGACAATACAGGAATTAATATGGAAACATAAATGACCACAAATTGCCAAAATAATCCTCAGCAAAAAAAAAAGTAGGAGGTACACACTTCCAGACTTTAAACTCTATCCTAAAGCTACAATAATCAAAACAGTTTTGTATTAGTACAAGAACAGGCATATAGACAAATGGAACAAGATAGAGATTCCAGAAGCAAAACCTCAATTTCTCAACCAACTCATCTTGACAAAGCCTCCACCACCAATCACTGGGGACAGGAGAACCTATTCAGTAAATGGTGCTGGGAAAACTGGTTGACCACATGCAGAAGATGAAAACTGGCTGACCACATGCAGAAGATGAAAACTGGCTGACCACATGCAGATTAAAACAAGACCCCTACCCATCATCATACACAAAAATCAACTCTAAATGGATCAAAGACCTATAAGAACTATACATAAAATTTCTAACTTAGAACTATACATAAAATTTCTAACTTAGAAAAAAGCAGGAGACACCCTTATGGAAATTGGAACTGACAACCAATCCTAGATCAAAACCCCAAGTGCCCATGCCATAAGAGATAAGATAGACAAGTGGAACCTCATCAAACTGGCAAACTTCTGCAAAGCCAAAGAAATCATCAAGAGGACAGGAAGACAGCTCACAGATTGGGAAAAAAATATTTGCCAATTGTATGTCTGACATAGGTCTAACATCTAGGATCTACAAGGAACTCAAACGTGCCAAAAAGAAAAACACAAATAGGCCCATTACAAAGTGAGCAAGAGATATGAATTGTCGGTGACCAGCACTGACCAAGGGTAGATTAGGACCCGCACCGGAGAATCTGGACAGCGAGAAGAGACCACTCGGAGGCAGTTCTTCTGGGAACAGGACTGAAGCCAAATTTTATTCGGACTCCTTCCAACTTATATACCATTTTCTATACCCTCCAGCAGTGTGATAATCACTTACTGGGGGCGTACAAGTTCTGTGCTTTACAAACTATGCATCACAAGACCACCACGAGATCTGCAATTTCCAAGCAAACAATTCAAACTCCATGATGCCTGTCGTGCTTACATTAAGGTCACAGGTGCACAATTTCAATACAAATCGTTCAAAGTGTTTTCCATAATGTTCAACGAATCATTCATATTATACTCTTTGTTCTAAACCCTGATTAATACAAAAAACTTTTCTAAGTTAACTCTAGGTTCAATCCAAGTTCACTGACTCCCAATATTTTTAATGATTAATATTATCAACTTTATACTATAATCTATAAGTTTAGTTAAATGACTTAACTGTTAGTTATACTATTAACCTATTATGATTTAACGTAATGCCTTATAACTCAGTTAAAACTT